>NW_027043065.1:300000-458840 GCF_036013475.1 Columba livia
TCTTTCTTACTTCTTTCTTACTTCTTTCTAACTTCTTTCTTACTTCTTTCTTTCTTCTTTCTTTCTTACTTCTTTCTTACTTCTTTCTAACTTCTTTTTTCTTCTTTCTTTCTTCTTTCTTTCTTTCTTCTTTCTTACTTCTTTCTTACTTCTTTCTTACTTCTTTCTTACTTCTTTCTTACTTCTTTCTTCTTTCTTTCTTACTTCTTTCTTACTTCTTTATTCTTTCTTTCTTACTTCTTTCTTCTTTCTTACTTCTTTCTTACTTCTTTCTTACTTCTTTCTTTCTTTTTTCTTACTTCTTTCTTACTTCTTTCTTACTTCTTTCTTACTTTTTTCTTACTTCTTTCTAACTTCTTTTTTCTTCTTTCTTTCTTCTTTCTTTCTTACTTCTTTCTTACTTCTTTCTTACTTCTTTCTTTCTTACTTCTTTCTTACTTGTTTCGTACTTCTTTCTTTATATTTCTTACTTCTTTCTTACTTCTTTCTTATTTCTTTCTTTCTTCTTTCTTACTTCTTTCTTTCTTCTTTCTTACTTCTTTCTTTCTTCTTTCTTTCTTCTTTCTTACTTCTTTCTTACTTCTTTCTTACTTCTTTCTTACTTATTTCTTACTTCTTTCTTACTTATTTCTTACTTCTTTCTTCATTCCTTCTTACTTCTTTCTTACTTCTTTCTTACTTCTTTCTTACTTCTTTCTTACTTCTTTCTTTCTTCTTTCTTTCTTCCCTCTTTCTTCTCTCTTTCTTCTTACTTTCTTCTTTCTTTCTTCTTTCTTTCTTACTTCTTTCTAACTTCTTTCTCTCGTTCTTCTTGCTTTCTTCTTTCTTACTTCTAAATTCTTTCTAACTTCTTTCTACCTTCTTTCTTATTTCTTTCTTACTTCTTTCTTTCTTTCTTCTTTCTTACTTCTTTCTAATTTCTTTCTTACTTCTTTCTTACTTCTTTCTAACATCTTTCTTACTTCTTTCTTCTTTCTAACTTCTTTCTTTCTTCTTTCTTTCTTCTTTCTTTCTTACTTCTTTCTTACTTCTTTATTACTTCTTTCTTACTTCTTTCTTACTTCTTTCTTACTTCTTTCTAACTTCTTTCTTTCTTCTTTCATTCTTCTTTCTTACTTACTTCTTTCTTACTTCTTTCTTACTTCTTTCTTTCTTACCTCTTTCTTACTTCTTTCTTACTTCTTTCTTACTTCTTTCTCACTTCTTTCTTACTTCTTTCTTACTTCTTTCTAACTTCTTTCTTACTTCTTTCTTACTTCTTTCTTACTTCTTTCTAACTTCTTTCTTTCTTCTTTCATTCTTCTTTCTTTCTTACTTCTTTCTTACTTCTGTCTTACTTCTTTCTAACTTCTTTCTTACTTCTTTCTTACTTCTTTCTTTCTTCTTTCTAACTTCTTTCTTTCTTATTTCATTCTTCTTTCTTTCTTACTTCTTTCTTACTTCTTTCTTACTTCTTTCTTACTTCTTTATTACTTCTTTCTTACTTCTTTCTTACTTCTTTCTTACTTCTTTCTAACTTCTTTCTTTCTTCTTTCATTCTTCTTTCTTACTTACTTCTTTCTTACTTCTTTCTTACTTCTTTCTTTCTTACCTCTTTCTTACTTCTTTCTTACTTCTTTCTTACTTCTTTCTCACTTATTTCTTACTTCTTTCTTACTTCTTTCTAACTTCTTTCTTACTTCTTTCTTACTTCTTTCTTACTTCTTTCTAACTTCTTTCTTTCTTCTTTCATTCTTCTTTCTTTCTTACTTCTTTCTTACTTCTTTCTTACTTCTTTCTAACTTCTTTCTTACTTCTTTCTTACTTCTTTCTTACTTCTTTCTAACTTCTTTCTTTCTTCTTTCATTCTTCTTTCTTTCTTACTTCTTTCTTACTTCTTTCTTACTTCTTTCTTACTTCTTTCTTACTTCTTTCTTACTTCTTTCTTCTTTCTTTCTTCCTTCTTTCTTACTTCTTTCTTCTTTCTTTCTTACTTCTTTCTTACTTCTTTCGTACATCTTTCTTACTTCTTTCTTACTTCTTTCTTACTTCTTTCTTTCTTCTTTCTTTCTTCCCTCTTTCTTCTCTCTTTCTTCTTACTTTCTTCTTTATTTCTTCTTTCTTTCTTACTTCTTTCTAACTTCTTTCTCTCGTTCTTCTTGCTTTCTTCTTTCTTACTTCTAAATTCTTTCTAACTTCTTTCTACCTTCTTTCTTATTTCTTTCTTACTTCTTTCTTTCTTTCTTCTTTCTTACTTCTTTCTAATTTCTTTCTTACTTCTTTCTTACTTCTTTCTAACATCTTTCTTACTTCTTTCTTCTTTCTAACTTCTTTCTTTCTTCTTTCTTTCTTCTTTCTTTCTTACTTCTTTCTTACTTCTTTCTAACTTCTTTCTTACTTCTTTCTTACTTCTTTCTTACTTCTTTCTTACTTCTTTCTCACTTCTTTCTTACTTCTTTCTTACTTCTTTCTAACTTCTTTCCTACTTCTTTCTTACTTCTTTCTTACTTCTTTCTAACTTCTTTCTTTCTTCTTTCATTCTTCTTTCTTTCTTACTTCTTTCTTACTTCTTTCTTACTTCTTTCTAACTTCTTTCTTACTTCTTTCTTACTTCTTTCTAACTTCTTTCTTTCTTCTTTCATTCTTCTTTCTTTCTTACTTCTTTCTTACTTCTTTCTTACTTCTTTCTTTCTTACCTCTTTCTTACTTCTTTCTTACTTCTTTCTTACTTCTTTCTTACTTCTTTCTTATTTCTTTCTTACTTGTTTCTAACTTCTTTCTTTCTTCTTTCTTACTTCTTTCTTACTTCTTTCTTACTTCTTTCTTACTTATTTCTTACTTATTTCTTACTTCTTTCTTACTTCTTTCTTACTTCTTTATTACTTCTTTCTTACTTCTTTCTTACTTCTTTCTTATTTCTTTCTAACTTCTTTCTTTCTTCTTTCATTCTTCTTTCTTTCTTACTTCTTTCTTACTTCTTTCTTACTTCTTTCTTTCTTACCTCTTTCTTACTTCTTTCTTACTTCTTTCTTACTTCTTTCTCACTTCTTTCTTACTTCTTTCTTACTTCTTTCTAACT
The DNA here is from genome assembly GCF_036013475.1 of Columba livia. Classification (NCBI taxonomy): domain Eukaryota; kingdom Metazoa; phylum Chordata; class Aves; order Columbiformes; family Columbidae; genus Columba; species Columba livia. The sequence goes on from NW_027043065.1 coordinate 303,059, forward strand.
TCTTTCTTACTTCTTTCTTACTTCTTTCTTCCTTCTTTCTAACTTCTTTCTTTCTTCTTTCATTCTTCTTTCTTTCTTACTTCTTTCTTACTTCTTTCTTACTTCTTTCTAACTTCTTTCTTACTTCTTTCTTACTTCTTTCTTACTTCTTTCTAACTTCTTTCTTTCTTCTTTCATTCTTCTTTCTTTCTTACTTCTTTCTTACTTCTTTCTTACTTCTTTCTTTCTTACCTCTTTCTTACCTCTTTCTTACTTCTTTCTTACTTCTTTCTTACTTCTTTCTTATTTCTTTCTTACTTGTTTCTAACTTCTTTCTTTCTTCTTTCTTACTTCTTTCTTACTTCTTTCTTACTTCTTTTTACTTCTTTCTTACTTCTTTCTCCTTTCTTTCTTCCTTCTTTCTTACTTCTTTCTTCTTTCTTTCTTACTTCTTTCTTACTTCTTTCTTACTTCTTTCTTACTTCTTTCTTACTTCTTTCTAACTTCTTTCTTACTTCTTTCTTACTTCTTTCTTACTTCTTTCTTACTTCTTTCTAACTTCTTTTTTCTTCTTTCTTTCTTCTTTCTAACTTCTTTCTTCTTTCTTTCTTACTTCTTTCTTACTTCTTTCTTACTTCTTTCTTACTTCCTTCTTACTTCTTTCTTACTTCTTTCTAACTTCTTTCTTACTTCTTTCTTCCTTCTTTCTAACTTCTTTCTTACTTCTTTCTTACTTCTTTCTTACTTCTTTCTTACTTCCTTCTTACTTTTTTCTTATTTCTTTCTAACTTCTTTTTTCTTCTTTCTTTCTTACTTCTTTCTTACTTCTTTCTTACTTCTTTCTTACTTCCTTCTTACTTATTTCTTACTTCTTTCTAACTTCTTTCTTACTTCTTTCTTACTTCTTTCTAACTGCTTTCTTTCTTCTTTCATTCTTCTTTGTTTCTTACTTCTTTCTTACTTCTTTCTTACTTCTTTCTTTCTTACTTCTTTCTTACTTCTTTCTTACTTCTTTCTTACTTCTTTCTTACTTCTTTCTTACTTCTTTCTTCTTTCTTTCTTACTTCTCTCTTACTTCTTTCTTACTTCTTTCTTACTTCTTTCTTACTTCTTTCTTACTTCTTTCTTCTTTCCTACTTCTTTCTTACTTCTTTCTTACTTCTTTCTTACTTCTTACTAATTTCTTTCTTACTTCTTTCTTACTTCTTACTAACTTCTTTCTTACTTCTTTCTTACTTCTTTCTTACTTCTTTCTTCTTTCTTTCTTACTTCTTTCTTACTTCTTTCTTACTTCTTTCTTACTTCTTTCTAACTTCTTTCTTACTTCTTTCTTACTGCTTTCTTACTTCTTTCTTACTTCTTTCTTTCTTACTTCTTTCTTACTTCTTTCTTACTTCTTTCTTACTTCTTTCTTCATTCCTTCTTCATTCCTTCTTACTTCTTTCTTATTTCTTTCTTAATTCTTTCTAACTTCTTTATTACTTCTTTCTTACTTCTTTCTAACTTCTTTCTCTCTTCTTTCTTTCTTCTTTATTTCTTACTTTTTTCTTACTTCTTTCTTACTTCTTTCTTTCTTATTTCCTTCTTACTTCTTTCTTACTTCTTTCTTAATTCTTTCTTACTTCTTTCTTCTTTCTTTCTTACTTCCTTCTAACTTCTTTCTTACTTCTTTCTTACTTCTTTCTAACTTCTTTCTTTCTTCTTTCTTTCCTCTTTCTTTCTTCTTTCTTTCTTACTTCTTTCTTACTTCTTTCTTTCTTTCTTCTTTCTTACTTCTTTCTTTCTTCCTTCTTACCTCTTTCTAACGTCTTTCTTACTTCTTTCTTACTTCTTTCTTACTTCTTTCGTACATCTTTCTTACTTCTTTCTTACTTCTTTCTTACTTCTTTCTTTCTTCTTTCTTTCTTCCCTCTTTCTTCTCTCTTTCTTCTTACTTTCTTCTTTCTTTCTTCTTTCTTTCTTACTTCTTTCTAACTTCTTTCTCTCGTTCTTCTTGCTTTCTTCTTTCTTACTTCTAAATTCTTTCTAACTTCTTTCTACCTTCTTTCTTATTTCTTTCTTACTTCTTTCTTTCTTTCTTCTTTCTTACTTCTTTCTAATTTCTTTCTTACTTCTTTCTTACTTCTTTCTAACATCTTTCTTACATCTTTCTTCTTTCTAACTTCTTTCTTTCTTCTTTCTTTCTTCTTTCTTTCTTACTTCTTTCTTACTTCTTTCTAACTTCTTTCTTACTTCTTTCTTACTTCTTTCTTACTTATTTCTTACTTCTTTCTTACTTCTTTCTTACTTCTTTCTTACTTCTTTATTACTTCTTTCTTACTTCTTTCTAACTTCTTTCTTACTTCTTTCTAACTTCTTTCTTACTTCTTTCTTACTTCTTTCTTACTTCTTTCTAACTTCTTTCTTTCTTCTTTCTTTCTTACTTCTTTCTTACTTCTTTCTTACTTCTTTCTTCTTTCTTTCTTCCTTCTTTCTTACTTCTTTCTTCTTTCTTTCTTACTTCTTTCTTACTTCTTTCTTTCTTCTTTCTTACTTCTTTCTTACTTCTTTCTAACTTCTTTCTTACTTATTTCTTACTTCTTTCTTACTTCTTTCGTACATCTTTCTTACTTCTTTCTTACTTCTTTCTTACTTCTTTCTTTCTTCTTTCTTTCTTCCCTCTTTCTTCTCTCTTTCTTCTTACTTTCTTCTTTCTTTCTTCTTTCTTTCTTACTTCTTTCTAACTTCTTTCTCTCGTTCTACTTGCTTTCTTCTTTCTTACTTCTAAATTCTTTCTAACTTCTTTCTACCTTCTTTCTTATTTCTTTCTTACTTCTTTCTTTCTTTCTTCTTTCTTACTTTTTTCTAATTTCTTTGTTACTTCTTTCTTACTTCTTTCTAACATCTTTCTTACTTCTTTCTTCTTTCTAACTTCTTTCTTTCTTCTTTCTTTCTTCTTTCTTTCTTACTTCTTTCTTACTTCTTTCTAACTTCTTTCTTACTTCTTTCTTACTTCTTTCTTACTTCTTTCTTACTTATTTCTTACTTATTTCTTACTTCTTACTTCTTTCTTACTTCTTTATTACTTCTTTCTTACTTCTTTCTTACTTCTTTCTTACTTCTTTCTAACTTCTTTCTTTCTTCTTTCATTCTTCTTTCTTTCTTACTTCTTTCTTACTTCTTTCTTACTTCTTTCTTTCTTACCTCTTTCTTACTTCTTTCTTACTTCTTTCTTACTTCTTTCTCACTTCTTTCTTACTTCTTTCTTACTTCTTTCTAACTTCTTTCTTACTTCTTTCTTACTTCTTTCTTACATCTTTCTTACTTCTTTCTTACTTCTTTCTAACTTCTTTCTTACTTCTTTCTTACTTCTTTCTTACTTCTTTCTAACTTCTTTCTTTCTTCTTTCATTCTTCTTTCTTTCTTACTTCTTTCTTACTTCTTTCTTACTTCTTTCTTTCTTACCTCTTTCTTACTTCTTTCTTACTTCTTTCTTACTTCTTTCTTACTTCTTTCTTATTTCTTTCTTACTTGTTTCTAACTTCTTTCTTTCTTCTTTCTTACTTCTTTCTTACTTCTTTCTTACTTCTTTCTTACTTATTTCTTACTTATTTCTTACTTCTTTCTTACTTCTTTCTTACTTCTTTATTACTTCTTTCTTACTTCTTTCTTATTTCTTTCTAACTTCTTTCTTTCTTCTTTCATTCTTCTTTCTTTCTTACTTCTTTCTTACTTCTTTCTCCTTTCTTTCTTCCTTCTTTCTTACTTCTTTCTTCTTTCTTTCTTACTTCTTTCTTACTTCTTTCTTACTTCTTTCTTACTTCTTTCTTACTTCTTTCTTACTTCTTTCTTACTTCTTTCTAACTTCTTTTTTCTTCTTTCTTTCTTCTTTCTAACTTCTTTCTTCTTTCTTTCTTACTTCTTTCTTACTTCTTTCTTACTTCTTTCTTACTTCCTTCTTACTTCTTTCTTACTTCTTTCTAACTTCTTTCTTACTTCTTTCTTCCTTCTTTCTAACTTCTTTCTTACTTCTTTCTTACTTCTTTCTTACTTCTTTCTTACTTCCTTCTTACTTTTTTCTTATTTCTTTCTAACTTCTTTTTTCTTCTTTCTTTCTTACTTCTTTCTTACTTCTTTCTTACTTCTTTCTTACTTCCTTCTTACTTATTTCTTACTTCTTTCTAACTTCTTTCTTACTTCTTTCTTACTTCTTTCTAACTGCTTTCTTTCTTCTTTCATTCTTCTTTGTTTCTTACTTCTTTCTTACTTCTTTCTTACTTCTTTCTTTCTTACTTCTTTCTTACTTCTTTCTTACTTCTTTCTTACTTCTTTCTTACTTCTTTCTTACTTCTTTCTTCTTTCTTTCTTACTTCTCTCTTACTTCTTTCTTACTTCTTTCTTACTTCTTTCTTACTTCTTTCTTACTTCTTTCTTCTTTCCTACTTCTTTCTTACTTCTTTCTTACTTCTTTCTTACTTCTTACTAATTTCTTTCTTACTTCTTTCTTACTTCTTACTAACTTCTTTCTTACTTCTTTCTTACTTCTTTCTTACTTCTTTCTTCTTTCTTTCTTACTTCTTTCTTACTTCTTTCTTACTTCTTTCTTACTTCTTTCTAACTTCTTTCTTACTTCTTTCTTACTGCTTTCTTACTTCTTTCTTACTTTTTTCTTTCTTACTTCTTTCTTACTTCTTTCTTACTTCTTTCTTCATTCCTTCTTCATTCCTTCTTACTTCTTTCTTATTTCTTTCTTAATTCTTTCTAACTTCTTTATTACTTCTTTCTTACTTCTTTCTAACTTCTTTCTCTCTTCTTTCTTTCTTCTTTATTTCTTACTTTTTTCTTACTTCTTTCTTACTTCTTTCTTTCTTATTTCCTTCTTACTTCTTTCTTACTTCTTTCTTAATTCTTTCTTACTTCTTTCTTCTTTCTTTCTTACTTCCTTCTAACTTCTTTCTTACTTCTTTCTTACTTCTTTCTAACTTCTTTCTTTCTTCTTTCTTTCCTCTTTCTTTCTTCTTTCTTTCTTACTTCTTTCTTACTTCTTTCTTTCTTTCTTCTTTCTTACTTCTTTCTTTCTTCCTTCTTACCTCTTTCTAACGTCTTTCTTACTTCTTTCTTACTTCTTTCTTACTTCTTTCGTACATCTTTCTTACTTCTTTCTTACTTCTTTCTTACTTCTTTCTTTCTTCTTTCTTTCTTCCCTCTTTCTTCTCTCTTTCTTCTTACTTTCTTCTTTCTTTCTTCTTTCTTTCTTACTTCTTTCTAACTTCTTTCTCTCGTTCTTCTTGCTTTCTTCTTTCTTACTTCTAAATTCTTTCTAACTTCTTTCTACCTTCTTTCTTATTTCTTTCTTACTTCTTTCTTTCTTTCTTCTTTCTTACTTCTTTCTAATTTCTTTCTTACTTCTTTCTTACTTCTTTCTAACATCTTTCTTACATCTTTCTTCTTTCTAACTTCTTTCTTTCTTCTTTCTTTCTTCTTTCTTTCTTACTTCTTTCTTACTTCTTTCTAACTTCTTTCTTACTTCTTTCTTACTTCTTTCTTACTTATTTCTTACTTCTTTCTTACTTCTTTCTTACTTCTTTCTTACTTCTTTATTACTTCTTTCTTACTTCTTTCTAACTTCTTTCTTACTTCTTTCTAACTTCTTTCTTACTTCTTTCTTACTTCTTTCTTACTTCTTTCTAACTTCTTTCTTTCTTCTTTCTTTCTTACTTCTTTCTTACTTCTTTCTTACTTCTTTCTTACTTCTTTCTTACTTCTTTCTTACTTCTTTCTTACTTCTTTCTTACTTCTTTCTAACTTCTTTCTTCCGTCTTTCATTCTTCTTTCTTACTTACTTCTTTCTTACTTCTTTCTTACTTCTTTCTTTCTTACCTCTTTCTTACTTCTTTCTTACTTCTTTCTCACTTCTTTCTTACTTCTTTCTTACTTCTTTCTAACTTCTTTCTTACTTCTTTCTTACTTCTTTCTTACTTCTTTCTAACTTCTTTCTTTCTTCTTTCATTCTTCTTTCTTTCTTACTTCTTTCTTACTTCTTTCTTACTTCTTTCTAACTTCTTTCTTACTTCTTTCTTACTTCTTTCTTACTTCTTTCTAACTTCTTTCTTTCTTCTTTCATTCTTCTTTCTTTCTTACTTCTTTCTTACTTCTTTCTTACTTCTTTCTTACTTCTTTCTTACTTCTTTCTTCTTTCTTTCTTCCTTCTTTCTTACTTCTTTCTTTCTTCTTTCTTTCTTCCCTCTTTCTTCTCTCTTTCTTCTTACTTTCTTCTTTCTTTCTTCTTTCTTTCTTACTTCTTTCTAACTTCTTTCTCTCGTTCTTCTTGCTTTCTTCTTTCTTACTTCTAAATTCTTTCTAACTTCTTTCTACCTTCTTTCTTATTTCTTTCTTACTTCTTTCTTTCTTTCTTCTTTCTTACTTCTTTCTAATTTCTTTCTTACTTCTTTCTTACTTCTTTCTAACATCTTTCTTACTTCTTTCTTCTTTCTAACTTCTTTCTTTCTTCTTTCTTTCTTCTTTCTTTCTTACTTCTTTCTTACTTCTTTCTAACTTCTTTCTTACTTCTTTCTTACTTCTTTCTTACTTCTTTCTTACTTCTTTCTCACTTCTTTCTTACTTCTTTCTTACTTCTTTCTTACTTCTTTCTAACTTCTTTCTTTCTTCTTTCATTCTTCTTTCTTTCTTACTTCTTTCTTACTTCTTTCTTACTTCTTTCTAACTTCTTTCTTACTTCTTTCTTACTTCTTTCTTACTTCTTTCTAACTTCTTTCTTTCTTCTTTCATTCTTCTTTCTTTCTTACTTCTTTCTTACTTCTTTCTTACTTCTTTCTTTCTTACCTCTTTCTTACTTCTTTCTTACTTCTTTCTTACTTCTTTCTTACTTCTTTCTTATTTCTTTCTTACTTGTTTCTAACTTCTTTCTTTCTTCTTTCTTACTTCTTTCTTACTTCTTTCTTACTTCTTTCTTACTTCTCTCTTACTTCTTTCTTCTTTCTTTCTTCCTTCTTTCTTACTTCTTTCTTCTTTCTTTCTTACTTCTTTCTTACTTCTTTCTTTCTTCTTTCTTACTTCTTTCTTACTTCTTTCTAACTTCTTTCTTACTTATTTCTTACTTCTTTCTTACTTCATTCGTACATCTTTCTTACTTCTTTCTTACTTCTTTCTTACTTCTTTCTTTCTTCTTTCTTTCTTCCCTCTTTCTTCTCTCTTTCTTCTTACTTTCTTCTTTCTTTCTTCTTTCTTTCTTACTTCTTTCTAACTTCTTTCTCTCGTTCTACTTGCTTTCTTCTTTCTTACTTCTAAATTCTTTCTAACTTCTTTCTACCTTCTTTCTTATTTCTTTCTTACTTCTTTCTTTCTTTCTTCTTTCTTACTTTTTTCTAATTTCTTTGTTACTTCTTTCTTACTTCTTTCTAACATCTTTCTTACTTCTTTCTTCTTTCTAACTTCTTTCTTTCTTCTTTCTTTCTTCTTTCTTTCTTACTTCTTTCTTACTTCTTTCTAACTTCTTTCTTACTTCTTTCTTACTTCTTTCTTACTTCTTTCTTACTTATTTCTTACTTATTTCTTACTTCTTTCTTACTTCTTTCTTACTTCTTTATTACTTCTTTCTTACTTCTTTCTTACTTCTTTCTTACTCTTTCTAACTTCTTTCTTTCTTCTTTCATTCTTCTTTCTTTCTTACTTCTTTCTTACTTCTTTCTTACTTCTTTCTTTCTTACCTCTTTCTTACTTCTTTCTTACTTCTTTCTTACTTCTTTCTCACTTCTTTCTTACTTCTTTCTTACTTCTTTCTAACTTCTTTCTTACTTCTTTCTTACTTCTTTCTTACATCTTTCTTACTTCTTTCTTACTTCTTTCTAACTTCTTTCTTACTTCTTTCTTACTTCTTTCTTACTTCTTTCTAACTTCTTTCTTTCTTCTTTCATTCTTCTTTCTTTCTTACTTCTTTCTTACTTCTTTCTTATTTCTTTCTTACTTGTTTCTAACTTCTTTCTTTCTTCTTTCTTACTTCTTTCTTACTTCTTTCTTACTTCTTTCTTACTTCTCTCTTACTTCTTTCTTCTTTCTTTCTTCCTTCTTTCTTACTTCTTTCTTCTTTCTTTTTTACTTCTTTCTTACTTCTTTCTTTCTTCTTTCTTACTTCTTTCTTACTTCTTTCTAACTTCTTTCTTACTTCTTTCTTACTTCTTTCTTACTTCTTTCGTACATCTTTCTTACTTCTTTCTTACTTCTTTCTTACTTCTTTCTTTCTTCTTTCTTTCTTCCCTCTTTCTTCTCTCTTTCTTCTTACTTTCTTCTTTCTTTCTTCTTTCTTTCTTACTTCTTTCTAACTTCTTTCTCTCGTTCTACTTGCTTTCTTCTTTCTTACTTCTAAATTCTTTCTAACTTCTTTCTACCTTCTTTCTTATTTCTTTCTTACTTCTTTCTTTCTTTTTTCTTTCTTACTTCTTTCTAATTTCTTTGTTACTTCTTTCTTACTTCTTTCTAACATCTTTCTTACTTCTTTCTTCTTTCTAACTTCTTTCTTTCTTCTTTCTTTCTTCTTTCTTTCTTACTTCTTTCTTACTTCTTTCTAACTTCTTTCTTACTTCTTTCTTACTTCTTTCTTACTTCTTTCTTACTTATTTCTTACTTATTTCTTACTTCTTACTTCTTTCTTACTTCTTTATTACTTCTTTCTTACTTCTTTCTTACTTCTTTCTTACTTCTTTCTAACTTCTTTCTTTCTTCTTTCATTCTTCTTTCTTTCTTACTTCTTTCTTACTTCTTTCTTACTTCTTTCTTTCTTACCTCTTTCTTACTTCTTTCTTACTTCTTTCTTACTTCTTTCTCACTTCTTTCTTACTTCTTTCTTACTTCTTTCTAACTTCTTTCTTACTTCTTTCTTACTTCTTTCTTACATCTTTCTTACTTCTTTCTTACTTCTTTCTAACTTCTTTCTTACTTCTTTCTTACTTCTTTCTTACTTCTTTCTAACTTCTTTCTTTCTTCTTTCATTCTTCTTTCTTTCTTACTTCTTTCTTACTTCTTTCTTACTTCTTTCTTTCTTACCTCTTTCTTACTTCTTTCTTACTTCTTTCTTACTTCTTTCTTACTTCTTTCTTATTTCTTTCTTACTTGTTTCTAACTTCTTTCTTTCTTCTTTCTTACTTCTTTCTTACTTCTTTCTTACTTCTTTCTTACTTATTTCTTACTTATTTCTTACTTCTTTCTTACTTCTTTCTTACTTCTTTATTACTTCTTTCTTACTTCTTTCTTATTTCTTTCTAACTTCTTTCTTTCTTCTTTCATTCTTCTTTCTTTCTTACTTCTTTCTTACTTCTTTCTCCTTTCTTTCTTCCTTCTTTCTTACTTCTTTCTTCTTTCTTTCTTACTTCTTTCTTACTTCTTTCTTACTTCTTTCTTACTTCTTTCTTACTTCTTTCTAACTTCTTTCTTACTTCTTTCTTACTTCTTTCTTACTTCTTTCTTACTTCTTTCTAACTTCTTTTTTCTTCTTTCTTTCTTCTTTCTAACTTCTTTCTTCTTTCTTTCTTACTTCTTTCTTACTTCTTTCTTACTTCTTTCTTACTTCCTTCTTACTTCTTTCTTACTTCTTTCTAACTTCTTTCTTACTTCTTTCTTCCTTCTTTCTAACTTCTTTCTTACTTCTTTCTTACTTCTTTCTTACTTCTTTCTTACTTCCTTCTTACTTTTTTCTTATTTCTTTCTAACTTCTTTTTTCTTCTTTCTTTCTTACTTCTTTCTTACTTCTTTCTTACTTCTTTCTTACTTCCTTCTTACTTATTTCTTACTTCTTTCTAACTTCTTTCTTACTTCTTTCTTACTTCTTTCTAACTGCTTTCTTTCTTCTTTCATTCTTCTTTGTTTCTTACTTCTTTCTTACTTCTTTCTTACTTCTTTCTTTCTTACTTCTTTCTTACTTCTTTCTTACTTCTTTCTTACTTCTTTCTTACTTCTTTCTTACTTCTTTCTTCTTTCTTTCTTACTTCTCTCTTACTTCTTTCTTACTTCTTTCTTACTTCTTTCTTACTTCTTTCTTACTTCTTTCTTCTTTCCTACTTCTTTCTTACTTCTTTCTTACTTCTTTCTTACTTCTTACTAATTTCTTTCTTACTTCTTTCTTACTTCTTACTAACTTCTTTCTTACTTCTTTCTTACTTCTTTCTTACTTCTTTCTTCTTTCTTTCTTACTTCTTTCTTACTTCTTTCTTACTTCTTTCTTACTTCTTTCTAACTTCTTTCTTACTTCTTTCTTACTGCTTTCTTACTTCTTTCTTACTTTTTTCTTTCTTACTTCTTTCTTACTTCTTTCTTACTTCTTTCTTCATTCCTTCTTCATTCCTTCTTACTTCTTTCTTATTTCTTTCTTAATTCTTTCTAACTTCTTTATTACTTCTTTCTTACTTCTTTCTAACTTCTTTCTCTCTTCTTTCTTTCTTCTTTATTTCTTACTTTTTTCTTACTTCTTTCTTACTTCTTTCTTTCTTATTTCCTTCTTACTTCTTTCTTACTTCTTTCTTAATTCTTTCTTACTTCTTTCTTCTTTCTTTCTTACTTCCTTCTAACTTCTTTCTTACTTCTTTCTTACTTCTTTCTAACTTCTTTCTTTCTTCTTTCTTTCCTCTTTCTTTCTTCTTTCTTTCTTACTTCTTTCTTACTTCTTTCTTTCTTTCTTCTTTCTTACTTCTTTCTTTCTTCCTTCTTACCTCTTTCTAACGTCTTTCTTACTTCTTTTTTACTTCTTTCTTACTTCTTTCGTACATCTTTCTTACTTCTTTCTTACTTCTTTCTTACTTCTTTCTTTCTTCTTTCTTTCTTCCCTCTTTCTTCTCTCTTTCTTCTTACTTTCTTCTTTCTTTCTTCTTTCTTTCTTACTTCTTTCTAACTTCTTTCTCTCGTTCTTCTTGCTTTCTTCTTTCTTACTTCTAAATTCTTTCTAACTTCTTTCTACCTTCTTTCTTATTTCTTTCTTACTTCTTTCTTTCTTTCTTCTTTCTTACTTCTTTCTAATTTCTTTCTTACTTCTTTCTTACTTCTTTCTAACATCTTTCTTACATCTTTCTTCTTTCTAACTTCTTTCTTTCTTCTTTCTTTCTTCTTTCTTTCTTACTTCTTTCTTACTTCTTTCTAACTTCTTTCTTACTTCTTTCTTACTTCTTTCTTACTTATTTCTTACTTCTTTCTTACTTCTTTCTTACTTCTTTCTTACTTCTTTATTACTTCTTTCTTACTTCTTTCTAACTTCTTTCTTACTTCTTTCTAACTTCTTTCTTACTTCTTTCTTACTTCTTTCTTACTTCTTTCTAACTTCTTTCTTTCTTCTTTCTTTCTTACTTCTTTCTTACTTCTTTCTTACTTCTTTCTTACTTCTTTCTTACTTCTTTCTTACTTCTTTCTTACTTCTTTCTTACTTCTTTCTAACTTCTTTCTTCCGTCTTTCATTCTTCTTTCTTACTTACTTCTTTCTTACTTCTTTCTTACTTCTTTCTTTCTTACCTCTTTCTTACTTCTTTCTTACTTCTTTCTCACTTCTTTCTTACTTCTTTCTTACTTCTTTCTAACTTCTTTCTTACTTCTTTCTTACTTCTTTCTTACTTCTTTCTAACTTCTTTCTTTCTTCTTTCATTCTTCTTTCTTTCTTACTTCTTTCTTACTTCTTTCTTACTTCTTTCTAACTTCTTTCTTACTTCTTTCTTACTTCTTTCTTACTTCTTTCTAACTTCTTTCTTTCTTCTTTCATTCTTCTTTCTTTCTTACTTCTTTCTTACTTCTTTCTTACTTCTTTCTTACTTCTTTCTTACTTCTTTCTTCTTTCTTTCTTCCTTCTTTCTTACTTCTTTCTTTCTTCTTTCTTTCTTCCCTCTTTCTTCTCTCTTTCTTCTTACTTTCTTCTTTCTTTCTTCTTTCTTTCTTACTTCTTTCTAACTTCTTTCTCTCGTTCTTCTTGCTTTCTTCTTTCTTACTTCTAAATTCTTTCTAACTTCTTTCTACCTTCTTTCTTATTTCTTTCTTACTTCTTTCTTTCTTTCTTCTTTCTTACTTCTTTCTAATTTCTTTCTTACTTCTTTCTTACTTCTTTCTAACATCTTTCTTACTTCTTTCTTCTTTCTAACTTCTTTCTTTCTTCTTTCTTTCTTCTTTCTTTCTTACTTCTTTCTTACTTCTTTCTAACTTCTTTCTTACTTCTTTCTTACTTCTTTCTTACTTCTTTCTTACTTCTTTCTCACTTCTTTCTTACTTCTTTCTTACTTCTTTCTTACTTCTTTCTAACTTCTTTCTTTCTTCTTTCATTCTTCTTTCTTTCTTACTTCTTTCTTACTTCTTTCTTACTTCTTTCTAACTTCTTTCTTACTTCTTTCTTACTTCTTTCTTACTTCTTTCTAACTTCTTTCTTTCTTCTTTCATTCTTCTTTCTTTCTTACTTCTTTCTTACTTCTTTCTTACTTCTTTCTTTCTTACCTCTTTCTTACTTCTTTCTTACTTCTTTCTTACTTCTTTCTTACTTCTTTCTTATTTCTTTCTTACTTGTTTCTAACTTCTTTCTTTCTTCTTTCTTACTTCTTTCTTACTTCTTTCTTACTTCTTTCTTACTTCTCTCTTACTTCTTTCTTCTTTCTTTCTTCCTTCTTTCTTACTTCTTTCTTCTTTCTTTCTTACTTCTTTCTTACTTCTTTCTTTCTTCTTTCTTACTTCTTTCTTACTTCTTTCTAACTTCTTTCTTACTTATTTCTTACTTCTTTCTTACTTCATTCGTACATCTTTCTTACTTCTTTCTTACTTCTTTCTTACTTCTTTCTTTCTTCTTTCTTTCTTCCCTCTTTCTTCTCTCTTTCTTCTTACTTTCTTCTTTCTTTCTTCTTTCTTTCTTACTTCTTTCTAACTTCTTTCTCTCGTTCTACTTGCTTTCTTCTTTCTTACTTCTAAATTCTTTCTAACTTCTTTCTACCTTCTTTCTTATTTCTTTCTTACTTCTTTCTTTCTTTCTTCTTTCTTACTTTTTTCTAATTTCTTTGTTACTTCTTTCTTACTTCTTTCTAACATCTTTCTTACTTCTTTCTTCTTTCTAACTTCTTTCTTTCTTCTTTCTTTCTTCTTTCTTTCTTACTTCTTTCTTACTTCTTTCTAACTTCTTTCTTACTTCTTTCTTACTTCTTTCTTACTTCTTTCTTACTTATTTCTTACTTATTTCTTACTTCTTTCTTACTTCTTTCTTACTTCTTTATTACTTCTTTCTTACTTCTTTCTTACTTCTTTCTTACTCTTTCTAACTTCTTTCTTTCTTCTTTCATTCTTCTTTCTTTCTTACTTCTTTCTTACTTCTTTCTTACTTCTTTCTTTCTTACCTCTTTCTTACTTCTTTCTTACTTCTTTCTTACTTCTTTCTCACTTCTTTCTTACTTCTTTCTTACTTCTTTCTAACTTCTTTCTTACTTCTTTCTTACTTCTTTCTTACATCTTTCTTACTTCTTTCTTACTTCTTTCTAACTTCTTTCTTACTTCTTTCTTACTTCTTTCTTACTTCTTTCTAACTTCTTTCTTTCTTCTTTCATTCTTCTTTCTTTCTTACTTCTTTCTTACTTCTTTCTTACTTCTTTCTTTCTTACCTCTTTCTTACTTCTTTCTTACTTCTTTCTTACTTCTTTCTTACTTCTTTCTTATTTCTTTCTTACTTGTTTCTAACTTCTTTCTTTCTTCTTTCTTACTTCTTTCTTACTTCTTTCTTACTTCTTTCTTACTTCTCTCTTACTTCTTTCTTCTTTCTTTCTTCCTTCTTTCTTACTTCTTTCTTCTTTCTTTTTTACTTCTTTCTTACTTCTTTCTTTCTTCTTTCTTACTTCTTTCTTACTTCTTTCTAACTTCTTTCTTACTTCTTTCTTACTTCTTTCTTACTTCTTTCGTACATCTTTCTTACTTCTTTCTTACTTCTTTCTTACTTCTTTCTTTCTTCTTTCTTTCTTCCCTCTTTCTTCTCTCTTTCTTCTTACTTTCTTCTTTCTTTCTTCTTTCTTTCTTACTTCTTTCTAACTTCTTTCTCTCGTTCTACTTGCTTTCTTCTTTCTTACTTCTAAATTCTTTCTAACTTCTTTCTACCTTCTTTCTTATTTCTTTCTTACTTCTTTCTTTCTTTCTTCTTTCTTACTTCTTTCTAATTTCTTTGTTACTTCTTTCTTACTTCTTTCTAACATCTTTCTTACTTCTTTCTTCTTTCTAACTTCTTTCTTTCTTCTTTCTTTCTTCTTTCTTTCTTACTTCTTTCTTACTTCTTTCTAACTTCTTTCTTACTTCTTTCTTACTTCTTTCTTACTTCTTTCTTACTTATTTCTTACTTATTTCTTACTTCTTTCTTACTTCTTTCTTACTTCTTTATTACTTCTTTCTTACTTCTTTCTTACTTCTTTCTTACTTCTTTCTAACTTCTTTCTTTCTTCTTTCATTCTTCTTTCTTTCTTACTTCTTTCTTACTTCTTTCTTACTTCTTTCTTTCTTACCTCTTTCTTACTTCTTTCTTACTTCTTTCTTACTTCTTTCTCACTTCTTTCTTACTTCTTTCTTAGTTCTTTCTTACTTATTTCTTACTTCTTTCTTACTTCTTTCTTACTTCTTTCTAACTTCTTTCTTACTTCTTTCTTACTTCTTTCTAACTTCTTTCTTACTTACTTCTTTCATACTTCTTTCTTATTTCTTTCTTCTTTCTTTCTTTCTTCTTTCTTACTTCTTTCTTACTTCTTTCTTTCTTACCTCTTTCTTACTTCTTTCTTACTTCTTTCTTACTTCTTTCTTACTTCTTTCTTATTTCTTTCTTACTTGTTTCTAACTTCTTTCTTTCTTCTTTCTTACTTCTTTCTTACTTCTTTCTTACTTCTTTCTTACTTCTTTCTTACTTCTTTCTCCTTTCTTTCTTCCTTCTTTCTTACTTCTTTCTTCTTTCTTTCTTACTTCTTTCTTACTTCTTTCTTACTTCTTTCTTACTTCTTTCTTACTTCTTTCTAACTTCTTTCTTACTTCTTTCTTCTTTCTTACTTCTTTCGTACATCTTTCATACTTCTTTCTTACTTCTTTCTTACTTCTTTCTTACTTCTTTCTTTCTTCTTTCTTACTTCTTTCTTACTTCTTTCTTAATTCTTTCTTACTTCTTTCTAACTTCTTTTTTCTTCTTTCTTACATCTTTCTTACTTCTTTCTTACTTCTTTCTTACTTCTTTCTAACTTCTTTTTTCTTCTTTCTTTCTTCTTTCTAACTTCTTTCTTCTTTCTTTCTTACTTCTTTCTTAATTCTTTCTTACTTCTTTCTTACTTCCTTCTTACTTCTTTTTTACTTCTTTCTAACTTCTTTCTTACTTCTTTCTTACTTTTTTCTTACTTCTTTCTAACTTCTTTTTTCTTCTTTCTTTCTTACTTCTTTCTTACTTCTTTCTTACTTCTTTCTTACTTCCTTCTTACTTATTTCTTACTTCTTTCTAACTTCTTTCTTACTTCTTTCTTACTTCTTTCTAACTTCTTTCTTTCTTCTTTCATTCTTCTTTGTTTCTTACTTCTTTCTTACTTCTTTCTTACTTCTTTCTTTCTTAATTCTTTCTTACTTCTTTCTTACTTCTTTCTTACTTCTTTCTTACTTCTTTCTTCTTTCTTTCTTACTTCTCTCTTACTTCTTTCTTACTTCTTTCTTACTTCTTTCTTACTTCTTTCTTACTTCTTTCTTACTTCTTTCTTACTTCTTTCTAACTTCTTTCTTACTTCTTTCTTACTGCTTTCTTACTTCTTTCTTACTTCTTTCTTACTTCTTTCTTACTTCTTTCTTACTTCTTACTAACTTCTTTCTTACTTCTTTCTTTCTTCTTTCTTACTTCTTTCTTACTTCTTTCTTCTTTCTTTCTTACTTCTTTCTTACTTCTTTCTTACTTCTTTCTTACTTCTTTCTTACTTCTTTCTTCTTTCTTTCTTACTTCTTTCTTACTTCTCTCTTACTTTTTTCTTACTTCTTTCTTACTTCTTACTAACTTCTTTCTTACTTCTTTCTTTCTTCTTTCTTACTTCTTTCTTACTTGTTTCTTACTTCTTTCTTCTTTCTTTCTTTCTTCTTTCTTACTTCTTTCTTACTTTTTTCTTACTTCTTTCTTCTTTCTTTCTTACTTCTTTCTTACTTCTTTCTTACTTCTTTCTTACTTCTTTCTTACTTCTTTCTTCTTTCTTTCTTACTTCTTTCTTACTTCTTTCTTACTTCTTTCTTACTTCTTACTAACTTCTTTCTTACATCTTTCTTTCTTCTTTCTTACTTCTTTCTTACTTCTTTCTTACTTCTTTCTTTCTTCTTTCTTACTTCTTTCTTACTTCTTTCTTACTTCTTTCTTACTTCTTTCTTCTTTCTTTCTTACTTCTTTCTTACTTCTTTCTTACTTCTTTCTTACTTCTTTCTTACTTCTTTCTTACTTCTTTCTTCATTCCTTCTTACTTCTTTCTTACTTCTTTCTTACTTCTTTCTTACTTCTTTCTTTCTTCTTTCTTTCTTCTCTCTTTCTTCTCTCTTTCTTCTTACTTTCTTCTTTCTTTCTTCTTTCTTTCTTACTTCTTTCTTACTTCTATCTCTCTTTCTTCTTGCTTTCTTCTTTCTTATTTCTAAATTCTTTCTAACTTCTTTCTAACTTCTTTTTCTTTCTTTCTTACTTCGTTCTTCCTTCTTTCTTAATTCTTTCTTCTTTCTTTCTTACTACTTTCTTACTTCTTTCTTACTTCTTTCTTACTTCTTTCTTACTTCTTTCTTTCTTACTTCTTTCGTACATCTTTCTTACTTCTTTCTTACTTCTTTCTTTCTTCTTTCTTACTTCTTTCTTTCTTTTTTCTTACTTCTTTCTTACTTTTTTCTTACTTCTTTCTTACTTTTTTCTTACTTCTTTCTAACTTCTTTTTTCTTCTTTCTTTCTTCTTTCTTTCTTACTTCTTTCTTACTTCTTTCTTACTTCTTTCTTTCTTACTTCTTTCTTACTTGTTTCGTACTTCTTTCTTTATATTTCTTACTTCTTTCATACTTCTTTCTTACTTCTTTCTTACTTCTTTCTTTCTTCTTTCTTACTTCTTTCTAACTTCTTTCTTACTTCTTTCTTACTTCTTTCTTACTTCTTTCTTACTTCTTTCTCACTTCTTTCTAACTTCTGTCTTTCTTCTTTCTTTCTTCTTTCTTTCTGACTTCTTTCTTACTTCTTTCTAACTTCTTTCTTACTTCTTTCTTACTTCTTTCTTACTTCTTTCTTACTTCTTTCTTACTTCTTTCTAACTTCTTTCTTACTTCTTTCTTACTTCTTTCTAACTTCTTTCTTTCTTCTTTCATTCTTCTTTGTTTCTTACTTCTTTCTTTCTTTCTTCTTTCTTACTTCTTTCTAACTTCTTTCTTATTTCTTTCTTACTTCTTTCTTTCTTTCTTCTTTCTTACTTCTTTCTAACTTCTTTCTTACTTCTTTCTTACTTCTTTCTAACTTCTGTCTTTCTTCTTTCTTTCTTCTTTCTTTCTTACTTCTTTCTTACTTCTTTCTTACTTCTTTCTTACTTCTTTCTTACTTCTTTCTAACTTCTTTCTTTCTTCTTTCATTCTTCTTTCTTTCTTACTTCTTTCTTACTTCTTTCTTACTTCTTTCTTTCTTACTTCTTTCTTACTTCTTTCTTACTTCTTTCTTACTTCTTTCTTACTTCTTTCTTACTTCTTTCTTACTTCTTTCTAACTTCTTTCTTACTTCTTTCTTACTTCTTTCTAACTTCTTTCTTTCTTACTTCTTTCTGACTTCTTTCTTACTTCTTTCATACTTCTTACTTCTTTCTTTCTTTCTTCTTCCTTACTTCTTTCTTACTTCTTTCTTACTTCTTTCTAACTTCTTTCTTACTTCTTTCTTTCTTCTTCCTTTCTTCTCTCTTTCTTCTCTCTTTCTTCTTTCTTTCCTCTTTCTTTCTTCTTTCTTTCTTACTTTTTTCTTACTTCTTTCTTACTTCTTTCTTTCTTACTTCTTTCTTACTTCTTTCTTTCTTCTTTCTTACTTCTTTCTTCTTTCTTTCTTACTTCTTTCTTACTTCTTTCTTACTTCTTTCTTTCTTACTTCTTTCTTACTTGTTTCGTACTTCTTTCTTTATATTTCTTACTTCTTTCTTACTTCTTTCTTACTTCTTTCTTAATTCTTTCTTTATTCTTTCTTACTTCTTTCTTTCTTCTTTCTTACTTCTTTCTTACTTCTTTCTTACTTCTTTCTTACCTCTTTCTTCATTCCTTCTTACTTCTTTCTTACTTCTTTCTTTCTTCTTTCTTTCTTCTCTCTTTCTTCTCTCTTTCTTCTTACTTTCTTCTTTTTTCTTCTTTCTTTCTTACTTCTTTCTTACTTCTTTCTCTCTTTCTTCTTGCTTTCTTCTTTCTTTCTTATTTCTAAATTCTTTCTAACTTCTTTCTAACTTCTTTCTTATTTCTTTCTTACTTCTTTCTTTCTTTCTTCTTTCTTACTTCTTTCTAACTTCTTTCTTACTTCTTTCTTACTTCTTTCTAACTTCTGTCTTTCTTCTTTCTTTCTTCTTTCTTTCTTACTTCTTTCTTACTTCTTTCTAACTTCTTTCTTACTTCTTTCTTACTTTTTCTTACTTCTTTCTTACTTCTTTCTTACTTCTTTCTTACTTCTTTCTAACTTCTTTCTTTCTTCTTTCATTCTTCTTTCTTTCTTACTTCTTTCTTACTTCTTTCTTACTTCTTTCTTTCTTACTTCTTTCTTACTTCTTTCTTACTTCTTTCTTACTTCTTTCTTACTTCTTTCTTACTTCTTTCTTACTTCTTTCTTACTTCTTTCTTACTTCTTTCTTACTTCTTTCTAACTTCTTTCTTACTTCTTTCTTACTTCTTTCTAACTTCTTTCTTTCTTACTTCTTTCTGACTTCTTTCTTACTTCTTTCATACTTCTTACTTCTTTCTTTCTTTCTTCTTCCTTATTTCTTTCTTACTCCTTTCTTACTTCTTTCTAACTTCTTTCTTACTTCTTTCTTTCTTCTTCCTTTCTTCTCTCTTTCTTCTCTCTTTCTTCTTTCTTTCCTCTTTCTTTCTTCTTTCTTTCTTACTTTTTTCTTACTTCTTTCTTACTTCTTTCTTTCTTACTTCTTTCTTACTTCTTTCTTTCTTCTTTCTTACTTCTTTCTTCTTTCTTTCTTACTTCTTTCTAACTTTTCTTACTTCTTTCTTACTTCTTTCTATCTTCTTTCTTACTTCTTTCTTACTTCTTTCTTCTTTCTTACTTCTTTCTAAATTCTTTCTTACTCCTTTCTTACTTCTTTCTAACTTCTTTCTCTCTTCTTTCTTTCTTCTTTCTTTCTTACTTCTTTCTTACTTCTTTCTTACTTCTTTCTTACTTCTTTATTACTTCTTTTTCTTTCTTTCTTATTTCTTTCTTACTTCTTTCTTACTTCTTTCTTACTACTTTCTTTCTTACTTCTTTCTTACTTCTTTCGTACTTCTTTCTTTCTTATTTCTTACTTCTTTCTTACTTATTTCTTACTTCTTTATTACTTCTTTCTTACTTCTTTCTTACTTCTTTCTACTTCTTCCTTTCTTCTTTCTTTCTTACTTCTTTCTTTCTTCTTTCTTACTTCTTTCTTTCTTCTTTCTTACTTCTTTCTTACTTCTTTCTTCTTTCTTTCTTACTTCTTTCTTACTTCTTTCTTACTTATTTCTTACTTCTTTCTTACTTCTTTCTCCTTTCTTTCTTACTTCTTTCTTACTTCTTTCTTACTTCTTTCTTACTTCTTTCTTACTTCTTTCTAACTTCTTTCTTACTTCTTTCTTACTTCTTTCTTACTTCTTTCTTACTTCTTTCTTCTTTCTTTCTTACTTCTTTCTTACTTCTTTCTTACTTCTTTTTTACTTCTTTCTTACTTCTTTCTTACTTCTTTCTAACTTCTTTCTTTCTTCTTTCTTTCTTCTTTCTTTCTTACTTCTTTCTTACTTCTTTTTAACTTCTTTCTTACTTCTTTTTTACTTCTTTCTAACTTCTTTCTTTCTTCTTTCATTCTTCTTTGTTTCTTACTTCTTTCTTCTTTCTTACTTCTTTCTTTCTTACTTCTTTCTTACTTCTTTCTTACTTCTTTCTTAATTCTTTCTTACTTCTTTCTTACTTCTTTCTTCTTTCTTTCCTACTTCTTTCTTACTTCTTTCTTACTTCTTTTTTACTTCTTTCTTCTTTCTTTCTTTCTTCTTTCTTACTTCTTTCTTACTTCTTTCTTACTTCTTTCTTACTTCTTTCTTACTTCTTTCTTACTTCTTTTTCTTTCTTTCTTATTTCTTTCTTACTTCTTTCTTACTTCTTTCTTCTTTCTTTCTTACTTCTTTCTTACTTCTTTCTTACTTTTTTCTTACTTCTTTCTTACTTCTTTCTTACTTCTTTCTTACTTCTTTCTTTTTTCTTTCTTACTTCTTTCTAACTTCTTTCTTCCTTCTTTCTTACTTCTTTCTAACTTCTTTCTTACTCCTTTCTTTCTTACGTCTTTCTTACTTCTTTCTTACTACTTTCTTACTACTTTCTAACTTCTTTCTTACTTCTTCTTTCTTACTTCTTTCTTTCTTCTTTCTTACTTCTTTCTTACTTCTTTCTAACTTCTTTCTTACTTCTTTCTTACTTCTTTCTAACTTCTTTCTTTCTTACTTCTTTCTTACTTCTTTCTTACTTCTTTCATACTTCTTTCTTCTTTCTTTCTTTCTTCTTTCTTAGTTCTTTCTTACTTCTTTCTTACTTCTTTCTTACTTCTTTCTTACTTCTTTCTAACTTCTTTCTTACTTCTTTCTTACTTCTTTCTTACTTCTTTCTTACTTCTTTCTTACTTCTTTCTTACTTCTTTCGTACATCTTTCTTACTTCTTTCTAACTTCTTTCTTACTTCTTTCTTACTTCTTTCTTTCTTCTTTCTTACTTCTTTCTTAATTCTTTCTTACTTCTTTCTTACTTCTTTCTAACTTCTTTCTCTCTTCTTTCTTTCTTCTTTCTTTCTTACTTCTTTCTTACTTCTTTCTTACTTCTTTCTTACTTCCTTCTTACTTCTTTCTTACTTCTTTCTAACTTCTTTCTTACTTCTTTCTTACTTCTTTCTAACTTCTTTCTTTCTTCTTTCATTCTTCTTTGTTTCTTACTTCTTTCTTACTTCTTTCTTACTTCTTTCTTTCTTACTTCTTTCTTACTTCTTTCTTACTTCTTTCTTACTGCTTTCTTACTTCTTTCTTCTTTCTTTCTTACTTCTTTCTTACTTCTTTCTTACTTCTTTCTTACTTCTTTCTTACTTCTTTCTTACTTCTTTCTTACTTCTTTCTTACTTCTTTCTTACTTCTTTCTTCTTTCTTTCTTACTTCTTTCTTACTTCTTTCTTACTTCTTTCTTACTTCTTACTAACTTCTTTCTTACTTCTTTCTTACTTCTTACTAACTTCTTTCTTACTTCTTTCTTACTTCTTTCTTACTTCTTTCTTCTTTCTTTCTTACTTCTTTCTTACTTCTTTCTTACTTCTTTCTTTCTTACTTCTTTCTTACTTCTTTCTTAGTTCTTTCTTACTTATTTCTTACTTCTTTCTTACTTCTTTCTAACTTCTTTCTTTCTTACTTCTTTCTTACTTCTTTCATACTTCTTCTTTCTTTCTTTCTTCTTTCTTACTTCTTTCATACTTCTTCTTTCTTTCTTTCTTCTTTCTTACTTCTTTCTTACTTCTTTCTTACTTCTTTCTAACTTCTTTCTTACTTCTTTCTTTCTTCTTTCTTTCTTCTCTCTTTCTTCTCTCTTTCTTCTTTCTTTCCTCTTTCTTTCTTCTTTCTTTCTTACTTTTTTCTTACTTCTTTCTTACTTCTTTCTTTCTTACTTCTTTCTTACTTTTTCTTACTTCTTTCTTTCTTCTATCTTACTTCTTTCTTCTTTCTTTCTTACTTCTTTCTAACTTCTTTCTCACTTCTTTCTTACTTCTTTCTTACTTCTTTCTAACTTCTTTCTTTCTTCATTTTTTCTTCTTTCTTTCTTCTTTCTTTCTTACTTCTTTCTTCTTTCATTCTTTCTTCTTTCTTACTTCTTTCTTTCTTCTTTCTTACTTCTTTCTTACTTCTTTCTAACTTCTTTCTTTCTTCTTTCTTCTTTCTTACTTCTTTCTTACTTCTTTCTTACTTCTTTCTTAATTCTTTCTTTCTTCTTTCTTACTTCTTTCTTACTTCTTTCTTACTTCTTTCTTAATTCTTTCTTTCTTCTTTCTTACTTCTTTCTTTCTTCTTTCTTTCTTCTTTCTTACTTCTTTCTTACTTCTTTCTTACTTCTTTCTTCATTCCTTCTTACTTCTTTCGTACTTCTTTCTTACTTCTTTCTTACTTCTTTCTTACTTCTTTCTTACTTCTTTCTTCTTTCATTCTTTCTTCTTTCTTACTTCTTTCTTTCTTCTTTCTTACTTCTTTCTTACTTCTTTCTAACTTCTTTCTTTCTTCTTTCTTCTTTCTTACTTATTTCTTACTTCTTTCTTACTTCTTTCTTAATTCTTTCTTTCTTCTTTCTTACTTCTTTCTTACTTCTTTCTTACTTCTTTCTTAATTCTTTCTTTCTTCTTTCTTACTTCTTTCTTTCTTCTTTCTTTCTTCTTTCTTACTTCTTTCTTACTTCTTTCTTACTTCTTTCTTCATTCCTTCTTACTTCTTTCGTACTTCTTTCTTACTTCTTTCTTACTTCTTTCTTACTTCTTTCTTACTTCTTTCTTACTTCTTTCTTACTTCTTTCTTACTTCTTTCTTACTTCTTTCTTACTTCTTTCTTCTTTCTTTCTTTCTTCTTTATTACTTCTTTCTTACTTCTTTCTTACTTCTTTCTAACTTCTTTCTTACTTCTTTCTTTCTTCTTTCTTTCTCCTCTCTTTCTTCTCTCTTTCTTCTTTCTTTCCTCTTTCTTACTTACTTCTTTCTTACTACTTTCTTACTTCTTTCTTACTTCTTTCTCACTTCTTTCTTACTTCTTTCTAACTTCTTTCTTTCTTCTTTCATTCTTCTTTCTTTCTTACTTCTTTCTTACTTCTTTCTTACTTCTTTCTTTCTTACTTCTTTTTTACTTCTTTCTTAGTTCTTTCTTACTTATTTCTTACTTCTTTCTTACTTCTTTCTTACTTCTTTCTAACTTCTTTCTTACTTCTTTCTTACTTCTTTCTAACTTCTTTCTTTCTTACTTCTTTCTTACTTCTTTCATACTTCTTTCTTCTTTCTTTCTTTCTTCTTTCTTACTTCTTTCTTACTTCTTTCTTACTTCTTTCTAACTTCTTTCTTACTTCTTTCTTTCTTCTTTCTTTCTTCTCTCTTTCTTCTCTCTTTCTTCTTTCTTTCCTCTTTCTTTCTTCTTTCTTTCTTACTTTTTTCTTACTTCTTTCTTACTTCTTTCTTTCTTACTTCTTTCTTACTTCTTTCTTACTTCTTTCTTTCTTCTATCTTACTTCTTTCTTCTTTCTTTCTTACTTCTTTCTAACTTCTTTCTCACTTCTTTCTTACTTCTTTCTTACTTCTTTCTAACTTCTTTCTTTCTTCATTTTTTCTTCTTTCTTTCTTCTTTCTTTCTTACTTCTTTCTTACTTCTTTCTTCTTTCATTCTTTCTTCTTTCTTACTTCTTTCTTTCTTCTTTCTTACTTCTTTCTTACTTCTTTTTAACTTCTTTCTTTCTTCTTTCTTCTTTCTTACTTCTTTCTTACGTCTTTCTTACTTCTTTCTTAATTCTTTCTTTCTTCTGTCTTACTTCTTTCTTTCTTCTTTCTTTCTTCTTTCTTACTTCTTTCTTACTTCTTTCTTACTTCTTTCTTCATTCCTTCTTACTTCTTTCGTACTTCTTTCTTACTTCTTTCTTACTTCTTTCTTACTTCTTTCTTACTTCTTTCTTACTTCTTTCTTACTTCTTTCTTACTTCGTTCTTACTTCTTTATTACTTCTTTCTTTCTTACTTCTTTCTTACTTCTTTCTTACTTCTTTCTTACTTCTTTCTTACTTCTTTCTTAATTCTTTCTTCTTTCTTTCTTTCTTCTTTCTTACTTCTTTCTTACTTCTTTCTTACTTCTTTCTAACTACTTTCTTACTTCTTTCTTTCTTCTTTCTTTCTCCTCTCTTTCTTCTCTCTTTCTTCTTTCTTTCCTCTTTCTTTCTTACTTCTTTCTTACTTCTTTCTTACTTCTTTCTTACTTCTTTCTTCTTTCTTTCTTACTTCTTTCTTACTTCTTTCTTACTTCTTTCTTACTTCTTTCTTACTTCTTACTAACTTCTTTCTTACTTCTTTCTTACTTCTTTCTTACTTCTTTCTAACTTCTTTCTTACTTCTTTCTTACTTCTTTCTCTCTTTCTTCTTGCTTTCTTCTTTCTTTCTTATTTCTAAATCCTTTCTAACTTCTTTCTAACTTCTTTCTTATTTCTTTCTTACTTCTTTCTTTCTTTCTTCTTTCTTACTTCTTTCTAACTTCTTTCTTACTTCTTTCTTACTTCTTTCTAACTTCTTTCTTACTTCTTTCTTACTTCTTTCTAAATTCTTTCTTACTTCTTTCTTACTTCTTTCTTACTTCTTTCTTACTTCTTTCTTACTTCTTTCTTACTTCTTTCTTCTTTCTTTCTTTCTTCTTTCTTACTTCTTTCTTACTTCTTTCTTCTTTCTTTCTTACTTCTTTCTTACTTCTTTCTTACTTCTTTCTTACTTCTCTCTTACTTCTTTCTTCTTTCTTTCTTACTTCTTTCTTACTTCTTTCATACTTCTTTCTTACTTCTTTCTTACTTCTTACTAACTTCTTTCTTACTTCTTTCTTCCTTCTTTCTTACTTCTTTCTAAATTCTTTCTTACTTCTTTCTTACTTCTTTCTTACTTCTTTCTAACTTCTTTTTTCTTCTTTCTTTCTTCATTCTTTCTTACTTCTTTCTTACTTCTTTCTCTCTTTCTTCTTGCTTTCTTCTTTCTTTCTTATTTCTAAATTCTTTCTAACTTCTTTCTAACTTCTTTTTCTTTCTTTCTTACTTCGTTCTTACTTCTTTCTTACTTCTTTCTTCTTTCTTTCTTACTACTTTCTTTCTTCTTTCTTACTTCTTTCTTACTTCTTTCTTACTTCTTTCTTACTTCTTTCTTACTTCTTTCTTACTTCTTTCTTTCTTACTTCTTTCGTACTTCTTTCTTACTTCCTTCTTACTTCTTTCTTTCTTCTTTCTTACTTCTTTCTTTCTTTTTTCTTACTTCTTTCTTACTTCTTTCTTACTTCTTTCTTACTTTTTTCTTACTTCTTTCTAACTTCTTTTTTCTTCTTTCTTTCTTCTTTCTTTCTTACTTCTTTCTTACTTCTTTCTTACATCTTTCTTTCTAACTTCTTTCTTATTTGTTTCGTACTTCTTTCTTTATATTTCTTACTTCTTTCTTACTTCTTTCTTACTTCTTTCTTAATTCTTTCTTTCTTCTTTCTTACTTCTTTCTTTCTTCTTTCTTACTTCTTTCTTACTTCTTTCTTACTTCTTTCTTACCACTTTCTTCATTCCTTCTTACTTCTTTCTTACTTCTTTCTTACTTCTTTCTTTCTTCTTTATTTCTTCTCTCTTTCTTCTCTCTTTCTTCTTACTTTCTTCTTTTTTCTTCTTTCTTTCTTACTTCTTTCTAACTTCTTTCTTACTTCTTTCTTACTTGTTTTTTACTTCTGTCTTTCTTCTTTCTTTCTTCTTTCTTTCTTACTTCTTTCTTACTTCTTTCTAACTTGTTTCTTACTTCTTTCTTACTTTTTCTTACTTCTTTCTTACTTCTTTCTTACTTCTTTCTTACTACTTTCTTACTTCTTTCTTACTTCTTTCTCACTTCTTTCTTACTTCTTTCTAACTTCTTTCATTCTTCTTTCATTCTTCATTCTTTCTTACTTCTTTCTTACTTCTTTCTTACTTCTTTCTTTCTTACTTCTTTCTTACTTCTTTCTTAGTTCTTTCTTACTTATTTCTTACTTCTTTCTTACTTCTTTCTTACTTCTTTCTAACTTCTTTCTTACTTCTTTCTTACTTCTTTCTAACTTCTTTCTTTCTTACTTCTTTCATACTTCTTTCTTCTTTCTTTCTTCTTTCTTTCTTTCTTCTTTCTTACTTCTTTCTTACTTCTTTCTTAATTCTTTCTAACTTCTTTCTTACTTCTTTCTTTCTTCTTTCTTTCTTCTCTCTTTCTTCTCTCTTTCTTCTTTCTTTCCTCTTTCTTTCTTCTTTCATTCTTACTTTTTTCTTACTTCTTTCTTACTTCTTTCTTTCTTACTTCTTTCTTACTTCTTTCTTACTTCTTTCTTTCTTCTATCTTACTTCTTTCTTCTTTCTTTCTTACTTCTTTCTAACTTCTTTCTCACTTCTTTCTTACTTCTTTCTTACTTCTTCCTAACTTCTTTCTTTCTTCATTTTTTCTTCTTTCTTTCTTCTTTCTTTCTTACTTCTTTCTTACTTCTTTCTTCTTTCATTCTTTCTTCTTTCTTACTTCTTTCTTTCTTCTTTCTTACTTCTTTCTTACTTCTTTCTAACTTCTTTCTTTCTTCTTTCTTCTTTCTTACTTCTTTCTTACTTCTTTCTTACTTCTTTCTTAATTCTTTCTTACTTCTTTCTTACTTCTTTCTTCATTCCTTCTTACTTCTTTCGTACTTCTTTCGTACTTCTTTCTTACTTCTTTCTTACTTCTTTCTTACTTCTTTCTTACTTCTTTCTTACTTCGTTCTTACTTCTTTATTACTTCTTTCTTTCTTACTTCTTTCTTACTTCTTTCTTACTTCTTTCTTACTTCTTTCTTACTTCTTTCTTACTTCTTTCTTCTTTCTTTCTTTCTTCTTTCTTACTTCTTTCTTACTTCTTTCTTACTTCTTTCTAACTTCTTTCTTACTTCTTTCTTTCTTCTTTCTTACTTCTTTCTTACTTCTTTCTTACTTCTTTCTAACTTCTTTCTTACTTCTTTCTTTCTTCTTTCTTTCTCCTCTCTTTCTTCTCTCTTTCTTCTTTCTTTCCTCTTTCTTTCTTACTTCTTTCTTACTTCTTTCTTACTTCTTTCTTACTTCTTTCTTCTTTCTTTCTTACTTCTTTCTTACTTCTTTCTTACTTCTTTCTTACTTCTTTCTTACTTCTTACTAACTTCTTTCTTACTTCTTTCTTACTTCTTTCTTACTTCTTTCTAACTTCTTTCTTACTTCTTTCTTACTTCTTTCTTACTTCTTTCTTCTTTCTTTCTTTCTTCTTTCTTACTTCTTTCTTACTTCTTTCTTACTTCTTACTAATTTCTTTCTTACTTCTTTCTTACTTCTTTCTAACTTCTTTTTTCTTCTTTCTTTCTTCTTTCTTTCTTACTTCTTTCTTACTTCTTTCTCTCTTTCTTCTTGCTTTCTTCTTTCTTTCTTATTTCTAAATTCTTTCTAACTTCTTTCTAACTTCTTTTTCTTTCTTTCTTACTTCGTTCTTACTTCTTTCTTACTTCTTTCTTCTTTCTTTCTTACTACTTTCTTACTTCTTTCTTACTACTTTCTTACTTCTTTCTTACTTCTTTCTTACTTCTTTCTTACTTCTTTCTTTCTTACTTCTTTCGTACTTCTTTCTTACTTCCTTCTTACTTCTTTCTTTCTTCTTTCTTACTTCTTTCTTTCTTTTTTCTTACTTCTTTCTTACTTCTTTCTAACTTCTTTCTTACTTCTTTCTTTCTTCTTTCTTTCTTCTCTCTTTCTTCTCTCTTTCTTCTTTCTTTCCTCTTTCTTTCTTCTTTCTTTCTTACTTTTTTCTTACTTCTTTCTTACTTCTTTCTTTCTTACTTCTTTCTTACTTCTTTCTTACTTCTTTCTTTCTTCTATCTTACTTCTTTCTTCTTTCTTTCTTACTTCTTTCTAACTTCTTTCTCACTTCTTTCTTACTTCTTTCTTACTTCTTTCTAACTTCTTTCTTTCTTCATTTTTTCTTCTTTCTTTCTTCTTTCTTTCTTACTTCTTTCTTACTTCTTTCTTCTTTCATTCTTTCTTCTTTCTTACTTCTTTCTTTCTTCTTTCTTACTTCTTTCTTACTTCTTTCTTACTTCTTTCTTTCTTCTTTCTTCTTTCTTACTTCTTTCTTACTTCTTTCTTACTTCTTTCTTAATTCTTTCTTTCTTCTTTCTTACTTCTTTCTTTCTTCTTTCTTTCTTCTTTCTTACTTCTTTCTTACTTCTTTCTTACTTCTTTCTTCATTCCTTCTTACTTCTTTCGTACTTCTTTCTTACTTCTTTCTTACTTCTTTCTTACTTCTTTCTTACTTCTTTCTTACTTCTTTCTTACTTCTTTCTTACTTCGTTCTTACTTCTTTATTACTTCTTTCTTTCTTACTTCTTTCTTACTTCTTTCTTACTTCTTTCTTACTTCTTTCTTACTTCTTTCTTAATTCTTTCTTCTTTGTTTCTTTCTTCTTTCTTACTTCTTTCTTACTTCTTTCTTACTTCTTTCTAACTTCTTTCTTACTTCTTTCTTTCTTCTTTCTTTCTCCTCTCTTTCTTCTCTCTTTCTTCTTTCTTTCCTCTTTCTTTCTTACTTCTTTCTTACTTCTTTCTTACTTCTTTCTTACTTCTTTCTTCTTTCTTTCTTACTTCTTTCTTACTTCTTTCTTACTTCTTTCTTACTTCTTTCTTACTTCTTACTAACTTCTTTCTTACTTCTTTCTTACTTCTTTCTTACTTCTTTCTAACTTCTTTCTTACTTCTTTCTTACTTCTTTCTCTCTTTCTTCTTGCTTTCTTCTTTCTTTCTTATTTCTAAATTCTTTCTAACTTCTTTCTAACTTCTTTCTTATTTCTTTCTTACTTCTTTCTTTCTTTCTTCTTTCTTACTTCTTTCTAACTTCTTTCTTACTTCTTTCTTACTTCTTTCTAACTTCTTTCTTACTTCTTTCTTACTTCTTTCTAAATTCTTTCTTACTTCTTTCTTACTTCTTTCTTACTTCTTTCTTACTTCTTTCTTACTTCTTTCTTACTTCTTTCTTCTTTCTTTCTTTCTTCTTTCTTACTTCTTTCTTACTTCTTTCTTACTTCTTTCTTCTTTCTTTCTTACTTCTTTCTTACTTCTTTCTTACTTCTTTCTTACTTCTCTCTTACTTCTTTCTTCTTTCTTTCTTACTTCTTTCTTACTTCTTTCATACTTCTTTCTTACTTCTTTCTTACTTCTTACTAACTTCTTTCTTACTTCTTTCTTCCTTCTTTCTTACTTCTTTCTAAATTCTTTCTTACTTCTTTCTTACTTCTTTCTTACTTCTTTCTAACTTCTTTTTTCTTCTTTCTTTCTTCTTTCTTTCTTACTTCTTTCTTACTTCTTTCTCTCTTTCTTCTTGCTTTCTTCTTTCTTTCTTATTTCTAAATTCTTTCTAACTTCTTTCTAACTTCTTTTTCTTTCTTTCTTACTTCGTTCTTACTTCTTTCTTACTTCTTTCTTCTTTCTTTCTTACTACTTTCTTTCTTCTTTCTTACTTCTTTCTTACTTCTTTCTTACTTCTTTCTTACTTCTTTCTTACTTCTTTCTTACTTCTTTCTTTCTTACTTCTTTCGTACTTCTTTCTTACTTCCTTCTTACTTCTTTCTTTCTTCTTTCTTACTTCTTTCTTTCTTTTTTCTTACTTCTTTCTTACTTCTTTTTTACTTCTTTCTTACTTTTTTCTTACTTCTTTCTAACTTCTATTTTCTTCTTTCTTTCTTCTTTCTTTCTTACTTCTTTCTTACTTCTTTCTTACATCTTTCTTTCTAACTTCTTTCTTATTTGTTTCGTACTTCTTTCTTTATATTTCTTACTTCTTTCTTACTTCTTTCTTACTTCTTTCTTAATTCTTTCTTTCTTATTTCTTACTTCTTTCTTTCTTCTTTCTTACTTCTTTCTTACTTCTTTCTTACTTCTTTCTTACCACTTTCTTCATTCCTTCTTACTTCTTTCTTACTTCTTTCTTACTTCTTTCTTTCTTCTTTATTTCTTCTCTCTTTCTTCTCTCTTTCTTCTTACTTTCTTCTTTTTTCTTCTTTCTTTCTTACTTCTTTCTAACTTCTTTCTTACTTCTTTCTTACTTGTTTTTTACTTCTGTCTTTCTTCTTTCTTTCTTCTTTCTTTCTTACTTCTTTCTTACTTCTTTCTAACTTGTTTCTTACTTCTTTCTTACTTTTTCTTACTTCTTTCTTACTTCTTTCTTACTTCTTTCTTACTACTTTCTTACTTCTTTCTTACTTCTTTCTCACTTCTTTCTTACTTCTTTCTAACTTCTTTCATTCTTCTTTCATTCTTCTTTCTTTCTTACTTCTTTCTTACTTCTTTCTTACTTCTTTCTTTCTTACTTCTTTCTTACTTCTTTCTTACTTCTTTCTTACTTATTTCTTACTTCTTTCTTACTTCTTTCTTACTTCTTTCTAACTTCTTTCTTACTTCTTTCTTACTTCTTTCTAACTTCTTTCTTTCTTACTTCTTTCTTACTTCTTTCATACTTCTTTCTTCTTTCTTTCTTTCTTCTTTCTTACTTCTTTCTTACTTCTTTCTTACTTCTTTCTAACTTCTTTCTTACTTCTTTCTTTCTTCTTTCTTTCTTCTCTCTTTCTTCTCTCTTTCTTCTTTCTTTCCTCTTTCTTTCTTCTTTCTTTCTTACTTTTTTCTTACTTCTTTCTTACTTCTTTCTTTCTTACTTCTTTCTTACTTCTTTCTTACTTCTTTCTTTCTTCTATCTTACTTCTTTCTTCTTTCTTTCTTACTTCTTTCTAACTTCTTTCTCACTTCTTTCTTACTTCTTTCTTACTTCTTCCTAACTTCTTTCTTTCTTCATTTTTTCTTCTTTCTTTCTTCTTTCTTTCTTACTTCTTTCTTACTTCTTTCTTCTTTCATTCTTTCTTCTTTCTTACTTCTTTCTTTCTTCTTTCTTACTTCTTTCTTACTTCTTTCTAACTTCTTTCTTTCTTCTTTCTTCTTTCTTACTTCTTTCTTACTTCTTTCTTACTTCTTTCTTAATTCTTTCTTACTTCTTTCTTACTTATTTCTTCATTCCTTCTTACTTCTTTCGTACTTCTTTCTTACTTCTTTCTTACTTCTTTCTTACTTCGTTCTTACTTCTTTATTACTTCTTTCTTTCTTACTTCTTTCTTACTTCTTTCTTACTTCTTTCTTCCTTCTTTCTTACTTCTTTCTTACTTCTTTCTTCTTTCTTTCTTTCTTCTTTCTTACTACTTTCTTACTTCTTTCTTACTTCTTTCTAACTTCTTTCTTACTTCTTTCTTTCTTCTTTCTTTCTCCTCTCTTTCTTCTCTCTTTCTTCTTTCTTTCCTCTTTCTTTCTTACTTCTTTCTTACTTCTTTCTTACTTCTTTCTTACTTCTTTCTTACTTCTTACTAATTTCTTTCTTACTTCTTTCTTACTTCTTTCTAACTTCTTTTTTCTTCTTTCTTTCTTCTTTCTTTCTTACTTCTTTCTTACTTCTTTCTTACTTCTTTCTAACTTCTTTCTTACTTCTTTCTTACTTCTTTCTTACTTCTTTCTTCTTTCTTTCTTTCTTCTTTCTTACTTCTTTCTTACTTCTTTCTTACTTCTTTCTTCTTTCTTTCTTACTTCTTTCTTACTTCTTTCTTACTTCTTTCTCACTTCTTTCTTACTTCTTTCTTCTTTCTTTCTTCTTTCTTTCTTACTTCTTTCTTACTTCTTTCTTACTTCTTTCTTACTTCTTTCTTACTTCTTACTAATTTCTTTCTTACTTCTTTCTTACTTCTTTCTAACTTCTTTTTTCTTCTTTCTTTCTTCTTTCTTTCTTACTTCTTTCTTACTTCTTTCTCTCTTTCTTCTTGCTTTCTTCTTTCTTTCTTATTTCTAAATTCTTTCTAACTTCTTTCTAACTTCTTTTTCTTTCTTTCTTACTTCGTTCTTACTTCTTTCTTACTACTTTCTTACTTCTTTCTTACTTCTTTCTTACTTCTTTCTTACTTCTTTCTTTCTTACTTCTTTCGTACTTCTTTCTTACTTCCTTCTTACTTCTTTCTTTCTTCTTTCTTACTTCTTTCTTTCTTTTTTCTTACTTCTTTCTTACTTCTTTCTTACTTCTTTCTTACTTCTTTCTTTCTTCTTTCTTTCTTCTCTCTTTCTTCTCTCTTTCTTCTTTCTTTCCTCTTTCTTTCTTCTTTCTTTCTTACTTTTTTCTTACTTCTTTCTTACTTCTTTCTTTCTTACTTCTTTCTTACTTCTTTCTTACTTCTTTCTTTCTTCTATCTTACTTCTTTCTTCTTTCTTTCTTACTTCTTTCTAAATTCTTTCTCACTTCTTTCTTACTTCTTTCTTACTTCTTTCTAACTTCTTTCTTTCTTCATTTTTTCTTCTTTCTTTCTTCTTTCTTTCTTACTTCTTTCTTTCTTCTTTCTTACATCTTTCTTTCTTCTTTCTTACTTCTTTCTTTCTTCTTTCTTACTTCTTTCTTACTTCTTTCTTCTTTCTTTCTTACTTCTTTCTTACTTCTTTCTTACTTATTTCTTACTTCTTTCTTACTTCTTTCTTACATCTTTCTTCATTCCTTCTTACTTCTTTCTTACTACTTTCTTACTTCTTTCTTACTTCTTTCTAATTTCTTTCTTACTTCTTTCTTACTTCTTTCTAACTTCTTTCTTAATTCTTTCTTCTTTCTAACTTCTTTCTTTCTTCTTTCCTTCTTCTTTCTTTCTTACTTCTTTCTTACTTCTTTCTTACTTCTTTCTAACTTCTTTCTTACTTCTTTCTTACTTCTTTCTTACTTCTTTCTTACTTCTTTCTTACTTATTTGTTACTTCTTTCGTACATCTTTCTTACTTCTTTCTTAGTTCTTTCTTTCTTCTTTCTTACTTCTTTCTTACTTCTTTCTTACTTCTTTCTAACTTCTTTTTTCTTCTTTCTTTCTTCTTTCTTTCTTACTTCTTTCTAACTTCTTTCTTCTTTCTTTCTTACTTCTTTCTTACTTCTTTCTTACTTCTTTCTTACTTCCTTCTTACTTCTTTCTTACTTCTTTCTTACTTCTTTCTAACTTCTTTCTTACTTCTTTCTTACTTCTTTCTATCTTCTTTCTTACTTCTTTCTTACTTCTTTCTTCTTTCTTACTTCTTTCTAAATTCTTTCTTACTTCTTTCTTACTTCTTTCTAACTTCTTTCTCTCTTCTTTCTTTCTTCTTTCTTTCTTACTTCTTTCTTACTTCTTTCTTACTTCTTTCTAATTTCTTTTTTCTTCTTTCTTTCTTCTTTCTTTCTTACTTCTTTCTAACTTCTTTCTTCTTTCTTTCTTACTTCTTTCTTACTTCCTTCTTACTTCTTTCTTACTTTCTTCTTACTTCTTTCTTACTTCTTTCTTACTTCTTTCTAACTTCTTTCTTACTTCTTTCTTACTTCTTTCTTCTTTCTTACTTCTTTCTAAATTCTTTCTTACTTCTTTCTTACTTCTTTCTAACTTCTTTCGCTCTTCTTTCTTTCTTCATGCTTTCTTACTTCTTTCTTACTTCTTTCTTACTTCTTTCTTACTTCTTTCTTACTTCTTTTTCTTTCTTTCTTATTTCTTTCTTACTTCTTTCTTACTTCTTTCTTACTACTTTCTTTCTTACTTCTTTCTTACTTCTTTCGTACTTCTTTCTTTCTTATTTCTTACCTCTTTCTCACTTCTGTCTTTCTTCTTTCTTTCTTACTTCTTTCTTACTTCTTTCTTCTTTCTTTCTTCTTTCTTTCTTACTTCTTTCTTTCTTCTTTCTTACTTCTTTCTTTCTTCTTTCTTACTTCTTTCTTACTTGTTTCTTCTTTCTTTCTTACTTCTTTCTTACTTCTTTCTTACTTATTTCTTACTTCTTTCGTACATCTTTCTTACTTCTTTCTTAGTTCTTTCTTTCTTCTTTCTTACTTCTTTCTTACTTCTTTCTTACTTCTTTCTAATTTCTTTTTTCTTCTTTCTTTCTTCTTTCTTTCTTACTTCTTTCTAACTTCTTTCTTCTTTCTTTCTTACTTCTTTCTTACTTCTTTCTTACTTCTTTCTTACTTTCTTCTTACTTCTTTCTTACTTCTTTCTTACTTCTTTCTAACTTCTTTCTTACTTCTTTCTTACTTCTTTCTTCTTTCTTACTTCTTTCTAAATTCTTTCTTACTTCTTTCTTACTTCTTTCTAACTCCTTTCTCTCTTTCTTTCTTCTTTCTTTCTTACTTCTTTCTTACTTCTTTCTTACTTCTTTCTTACTTCTTTCTTACTTCTTTTTCTTTCTTTCTTATTTCTTTCTTACTTCTTTCTTACTTCTTTCTTACTACTTTCTTTCTTACTTCTTTCTTACTTCTTTCGTACTTCTTTCTTTCTTATTTCTTACCTCTTTCTCACTTCTGTCTTTCTTCTTTCTTTCTTACTTCTTTCTTACTTCTTTCTTCTTTCTTTCTTCTTTCTTTCTTACTTCTTTCTTTCTTCTTTCTTACTTCTTTCTTTCTTCTTTCTTACTTCTTTCTTACTTGTTTCTTCTTTCTTTCTTACTTCTTTCTTACTTCTTTCTTACTTATTTCTTACTTCTTTCGTACATCTTTCTTACTTCTTTCTTAGTTCTTTCTTTCTTCTTTCTTACTTCTTTCTTACTTCTTTCTTACTTCTTTCTTACTTCTTTCTAACTTCTTTTTTCTTCTTTCTTTCTTCTTTCTTTCTTACTTCTTTCTAACTTCTTTCTTCTTTCTTTCTTATTCTTTCTTACTTCTTTCTTACTTCTTTCTTACTTTCTTCTTACTTCTTTCTTACTTCTTTCTTACTTCTTTCTAACTTCTTTCTTACTTCTTTCTTACTTCTTTCTATCTTCTTTCTTACTTCTTTCTTACTTTTTTCTTCTTTCTTACTTCTTTCTAAATTCTTTCTTACTTCTTTCTTACTTCTTTCGTACTTCTTTCTTTCTTATTTCTTACCTCTTTCTCACTTCTGTCTTTCTTCTTTCTTTCTTACTTCTTTCTTACTTCTTTCTTCTTTCTTTCTTCTTTCTTTCTTACTTCTTTCTTTCTTCTTTCTTACTTCTTTCTTTCTTCTTTCTTACTTCTTTCTTACTTCTTTCTTCTTTCTTTCTTACTTCTTTCTTACTTCTTTCTTACTTCTTTCTTACTTCTTTCTTACTTCTTACTAATTTCTTTCTTACTTCTTTCTTACTTCTTTCTAACTTCTTTTTTCTTCTTTCTTTCTTCTTTCTTTCTTACTTCTTTCTTACTTCTTTCTCTCTTTCTTCTTGCTTTCTTCTTTCTTTCTTATTTCTAAATTCTTTCTAACTTCTTTCTAACTTCTTTTTCTTTCTTTCTTACTTCGTTCTTACTTCTTTCTTACTTCTTTCTTCTTTCTTTCTTACTACTTTCTTACTTCTTTCTTACTACTTTCTTACTTCTTTCTTACTTCTTTCTTACTTCTTTCTTACTTCTTTCTTTCTTACTTCTTTCGTACTTCTTTCTTACTTCCTTCTTACTTCTTTCTTTCTTCTTTCTTACTTCTTTCTTTCTTTTTTCTTACTTCTTTCTTACTTCTTTCTTACTTCTTTCTTACTTCTTTCTTTCTTCTTTCTTTCTTCTCTCTTTCTTCTCTCTTTCTTCTTTCTTTCCTCTTTCTTTCTTCTTTCTTTCTTACTTTTTTCTTACTTCTTTCTTACTTCTTTCTTTCTTACTTCTTTCTTACTTCTTTCTTACTTCTTTCTTTCTTCTATCTTACTTCTTTCTTCTTTCTTTCTTACTTCTTTCTAACTTCTTTCTCACTTCTTTCTTACTTCTTTCTTACTTCTTTCTAACTTCTTTCTTTCTTCATTTTTTCTTCTTTCTTTCTTCTTTCTTTCTTACTTCTTTCTTTCTTCTTTCTTACATCTTTCTTTCTTCTTTCTTACTTCTTTCTTTCTTCTTTCTTACTTCTTTCTTACTTCTTTCTTCTTTCTTTCTTACTTCTTTCTTACTTCTTTCTTACTTATTTCTTACTTCTTTCTTACTTCTTTCTTACATCTTTCTTCATTCCTTCTTACTTCTTTCTTACTACTTTCTTACTTCTTTCTTACTTCTTTCTAATTTCTTTCTTACTTCTTTCTTACTTCTTTCTAACTTCTTTCTTAATTCTTTCTTCTTTCTAACTTCTTTCTTTCTTCTTTCCTTCTTCTTTCTTTCTTACTTCTTTCTTACTTCTTTCTAACTTCTTTCTTACTTCTTTCTTACTTCTTTCTTACTTCTTTCTTACTTCTTTCTTACTTCTTTCTTACTTCTTTCTAAATTCTTTCTTTCTTCTTTCATTCTTCTTTCTTTCTTACCTCTTTCTTACTTCTTTCTTACTTCTTCCTTTCTTACCTCTTTCTTACTTATTTCTTCGTTCTTTCTTACCTCTGTCTTACTTCTTTCTTACTTCTTTCTTACTTCTTTCTAACTTCTTTCTTACTTCTTTCTTACTTCTTTCTTACTTCTTTCTTACTTCTTTCTTACTTATTTGTTACTTCTTTCGTACATCTTTCTTACTTCTTTCTTAGTTCTTTCTTTCTTCTTTCTTACTTCTTTCTTACTTCTTTCTTACTTCTTTCTAACTTCTTTTTTCTTCTTTCTTTCTTCTTTCTTTCTTACTTCTTTCTAACTTCTTTCTTCTTTCTTTCTTACTTCTTTCTTACTTCTTTCTTACTTCTTTCTTACTTCCTTCTTACTTCTTTCTTACTTCTTTCTTACTTCTTTCTAACTTCTTTCTTACTTCTTTCTTACTTCTTTCTATCTTCTTTCTTACTTCTTTCTTACTTCTTTCTTCTTTCTTACTTCTTTCTAAATTCTTTCTTACTTCTTTCTTACTTCTTTCTAACTTCTTTCTCTCTTCTTTCTTTCTTCTTTCTTTCTTACTTCTTTCTTACTTCTTTCTTACTTCTTTCTAATTTCTTTTTTCTTCTTTCTTTCTTCTTTCTTTCTTACTTCTTTCTAACTTCTTTCTTCTTTCTTTCTTACTTCTTTCTTACTTCCTTCTTACTTCTTTCTTACTTTCTTCTTACTTCTTTCTTACTTCTTTCTTACTTCTTTCTAACTTCTTTCTTACTTCTTTCTTACTTCTTTCTTCTTTCTTACTTCTTTCTAAATTCTTTCTTACTTCTTTCTTACTTCTTTCTAACTTCTTTCTCTCTTCTTTCTTTCTTCATTCTTTCTTCATTCTTTCTTACTTCTTTCTTACTTCTTTCTTACTTCTTTCTTACTTCTTTTTCTTTCTTTCTTATTTCTTTCTTACTTCTTTCTTACTTCTTTCTTACTACTTTCTTTCTTACTTCTTTCTTACTTCTTTCGTACTTCTTTCTTTCTTATTTCTTACCTCTTTCTCACTTCTGTCTTTCTTCTTTCTTTCTTACTTCTTTCTTACTTCTTTCTTCTTTCTTTCTTCTTTCTTTCTTACTTCTTTCTTTCTTCTTTCTTACTTCTTTCTTTCTTCTTTCTTACTTCTTTCTTACTTGTTTCTTCTTTCTTTCTTACTTCTTTCTTACTTCTTTCTTACTTATTTCTTACTTCTTTCGTACATCTTTCTTACTTCTTTCTTAGTTCTTTCTTTCTTCTTTCTTACTTCTTTCTTACTTCTTTCTTACTTCTTTCTTACTTCTTTCTAATTTCTTTTTTCTTCTTTCTTTCTTCTTTCTTTCTTACTTCTTTCTAACTTCTTTCTTCTTTCTTTCTTACTTCTTTCTTACTTCTTTCTTACTTCTTTCTTACTTTCTTCTTACTTCTTTCTTACTTCTTTCTTACTTCTTTCTAACTTCTTTCTTACTTCTTTCTTACTTCTTTCTTCTTTCTTACTTGTTTCTAAATTCTTTCTTACTTCTTTCTTACTTCTTTCTAACTCCTTTCTCTCTTCTTTCTTTCTTCTTTCTTTCTTACTTCTTTCTTACTTCTTTCTTACTTCTTTCTTACTTCTTTCTTACTTCTTTTTCTTTCTTTCTTATTTCTTTCTTACTTCTTTCTTACTTCTTTCTTACTACTTTCTTTCTTACTTCTTTCTTACTTCTTTCGTACTTCTTTCTTTCTTATTTCTTACCTCTTTCTCACTTCTGTCTTTCTTCTTTCTTTCTTACTTCTTTCTTACTTCTTTCTTCTTTCTTTCTTCTTTCTTTCTTACTTCTTTCTTTCTTCTTTCTTACTTCTTTCTTTCTTCTTTCTTACTTCTTTCTTACTTGTTTCTTCTTTCTTTCTTACTTCTTTCTTACTTCTTTCTTACTTATTTCTTACTTCTTTCGTACATCTTTCTTACTTCTTTCTTAGTTCTTTCTTTCTTCTTTCTTACTTCTTTCTTACTTCTTTCTTACTTCTTTCTTACTTCTTTCTAACTTCTTTTTTCTTCTTTCTTTCTTCTTTCTTTCTTACTTCTTTCTAACTTCTTTCTTCTTTCTTTCTTATTCTTTCTTACTTCTTTCTTACTTCTTTCTTACTTTCTTCTTACTTCTTTCTTACTTCTTTCTTACTTCTTTCTAACTTCTTTCTTAATTCTTTCTTACTTCTTTCTATCTTCTTTCTTACTTCTTTCTTACTTTTTTCTTCTTTCTTACTTCTTTCTAAATTCTTTCTTACTTCTTTCTTACTTCTTTCGTACTTCTTTCTTTCTTATTTCTTACCTCTTTCTCACTTCTGTCTTTCTTCTTTCTTTCTTACTTCTTTCTTACTTCTTTCTTCTTTCTTTCTTCTTTCTTTCTTACTTCTTTCTTTCTTCTTTCTTACTTCTTTCTTTCTTCTTTCTTACTTCTTTCTTACTTCTTTCTTCTTTCTTTCTTACTTCTTTCTTACTTCTTTCTTACTTCTTTCTTACTTCTTTCTTACTTTTCTTCTTTCTTTCTTACTTCTTTCTTACTTCTTTGTTACTTCTTTCTTACTTCTTTCTTACTTCTTTCTAACTTCTTTCTTACTTCTTTCTTCCTTCTTTCTTACTTCTTTCTTACTTCTTTCTTCTTTCTTTCTTACTTCTTTCTTACTTCTTTCTTACTTCTTTCTTACTTCTTTCTTGCTTCTTCCTAACTTCTTTCTTTCTTCTTTCTTTCTTCTTTCTTTCTTACTTCTTTCTTACTTCTTTCTAACTTCTTTCTTACTTCTTTCTTACTTCTTTCTAACTTCTTTCTTTCTTACTTCTTTCTTACTTCTTTCTTACTTCTTTCTAACTTCTTTCTTACTTCTTTCTTACTTCTTTCTTACTTCTTTCTTACTTCCTTCTTACTTCTTTCTTACTTCTTTCTACATTCTTTCTTTCTTCTTTCATTCTTCTTTCTTTCTTACTTCTTTCTTACTTCTTTCTTACTTCTTTCTTACTTCTTTCTTTCTTACCTCTTTCTTACTTATTTCTTACTTATTTCTTACTTCTCTCTTACTTCTTTCTTCTTTCTTACTTCTTTCTTACCTCTTTCTTACTTCTTTCTTACTTCTTTCTTACTTCTTTCTAACTTCTTTCTTACTTCTTTCTTACTTCTTTCTTAGTTCTTTCTTTCTTCTTTCTTACTTCTTTCTTACTTCTTTCTTACTTCTTTCTAACTTCTTTTTTCTTCTTTCTTTCTTCTTTCTTTCTTACTTCTTTCTAACTTCTTTCTTCTTTCTTTCTTACTTCTTTCTTACTTCTTTCTTACTTCTTTCTTACTTCCTTCTTACTTCTTTCTTACTTCTTTCTTACTTCTTTCTAACTTCTTTCTTACTTCTTTCTTACTTCTTTCTATCTTCTTTCTTACTTCTTTCTTACTTCTTTCTTCTTTCTTACTTCTTTCTAAATTCTTTCTTACTTCTTTCTTACTTCTTTCTAACTTCTTTCTCTCTTCTTTCTTTCTTCTTTCTTTCTTACTTCTTTCTTACTTCTTTCTTACTTCTTTCTTACTTCTTTCTTACTTCTTTTTCTTTCTTTCTTATTTCTTTCTTACTTCTTTCTTACTTCTTTCTTACTACTTTCTTTCTTACTTCTTTCTTACTTCTTTCGTACTTCTTTCTTTCTTATTTCTTACCTCTTTCTCACTTCTGTCTTTCTTCTTTCTTTCTTACTTCTTTCTTACTTCTTTCTTCTTTCTTTCTTCTTTCTTTCTTACTTCTTTCTTTCTTCTTTCTTACTTCTTTCTTTCTTCTTTCTTACTTCTTTCTTACTTCTTTCTTCTTTCTTTCTTACTTCTTTCTTACTTCTTTCTTACTTATTTCTTACTTCTTTCTTACTTCTTTCTTCTTTCTTTCTTACTTCTTTCTTACTTCTTTCTTACTTCTTTCTTACTTCTTTCTAACTTCTTTCTTACTTCTTTCTTCCTTCTTTCTTACTTCTTTCTTACTTCTTTCTTCTTTCTTTCTTACTTCTTTCTTACTTCTTTCTTACTTCTTTCTTACTTCTTTCTTACTTCTTTCTAACTTCTTTCTTTCTTCTTTCTTTCTTCTTTCTTTCTTACTTCTTTCTTACTTCTTTCTAACTTCTTTCTTACTTCTTTCTTACTTCCTTCTAACTTCTTTCTTTCTTCTTTCATTCTTCTTTGTTTCTTACTTCTTTCTTACTTCTTTCTTACTTCTTTCTTTCTTACTTCTTTCTTACTTCTTTCTTACTTCTTTCTAACTTCTTTCTTACTTCTTTCTTACTTCTTTCTTCTTTCTAACTTCTTTCTTTCTTCTTTCTTTCTTCTTTCTTTCTTACTTCTTTCTTACTTCTTTCTAACTTCTTACTAACTTCTTTCTTACTTCTTTCTTACTTCTTTATTACTTCTTTCTTACTTATTTCTTACTTCTTTCTTACTTATTTCTTACTTCTTTCTTACTTCTTTCTTACTTCTTTCTTACTTCTTTCTTACTTCTTTCTAACTTCTTTCTTTATTCTTTTATTCTTCTTTCTTTCTTACTTCTTTCTTACTTCTTTCTTACTTCTTTCTTTCTTACCTCTTTCTTACTTCTTTCTTACTTCTTCTTTCTTACTTCTTTCTTACTTCTTTCTTACTTCTTTCTTACTTCTTTCTAACTTCTTTCTTACTTCTTTCTTACTTCTTTCTTAGTTCTTTCTAACTTCTTTCTTTCTTACTTCTTTCTTACTTCTTTCTTACTTCTTTCTTACTTCTTTCTTACTTCTTTCTAACTTCTTTCTTTCTTCTTTCTTACTTCTTTCTT
This sequence comes from Columba livia, assembly GCF_036013475.1. Taxonomy (NCBI): domain Eukaryota; kingdom Metazoa; phylum Chordata; class Aves; order Columbiformes; family Columbidae; genus Columba; species Columba livia. The sequence continues at coordinate 344,060 of NW_027043065.1, forward strand.
ACTTCTTTCTTCTTTCTTTCTTACTTCTTTCTTACTTCTTTCTTACTTCTTTCTTACTTCTTTCTTACTTCTTTCTTACTTCTTTCGTACATCTTTCTTACTTCTTTCTTACTTCTTTCTTACTTCTTTCTAACTTCTTTCTTACTTCTTTCTTACTTCTTTCTAACTTCTTTCTTTCTTATTTCTTTCTTCTTTCTTTCTTACTTCTTTCTTACTTCTTTCTAACTTCTTTCTTACTTCTTTCTTACTTTTTCTTACTTCTTTCTTACTTCTTTCTTACTTCTTTCTTACTTCTTTCTTACTTCTTTCTTACTTCTTTCTAACTTCTTTCTTACTTCTTTCTTACTTCTTTCTAACTGCTTTCTTTCTTACTTCTTTCTTACTTCTTTCATACTTCTTTCTTCTTTCTTTCTTTCTTCTTTCTTACTTCTTTCTTACTTCTTTCTTACTTCTTTCTAACTTCTTTCTTACTTCTTTCTTTCTTCTTTCTTTCTTCTCTCTTTCTTCTCTCTTTCTTCTTTCTTTCCTCTGTCTTTCTTCTTTCTTTCTTACTTTTTTTCTTACTTCTTTCTTACTTCTTTCTTTCATACTTCTTTCTTACTTCTTTCTTACTTCTTTCTTCTTTCTTAATTCTTTCTTCTTTCTTTCTTACTTCTTTCTAACTTCTTTCTCACTTCTTTCTTTCTTCTTTCTTACTTCTTTCTAACTTCTTTCTTTCTTCATTTTTTCTTCTTTCTTTCTTCTTTCTTTCTTACTTCTTTCTTACTTCTTTCTTCTTTCATTCTTTCTTCTTTCTTACTTCTTTCTTTCTTCTTTCTTACTTCTTTCTTACTTCTTTCTTACTTCTTTCTTACTTCTTTCTTACTTCTTTCTTACTTCTTTCTTACTTCTTTCTTCTTTCTTTCTTACTTCTTTCTTACTTCTTTCTTAATTATTTCTTACTTCTTTCTTTCTTCTTTCTTACTTCTTTCTTTCTTCTTTCTTACTTCTTCCTTACTTCTTTCTTACTTCTTTCTTACTTCTTTCTTACTTCTTTCTTACTTCTTTCTTACTGCTTTCTTACTTCTTTCTTACTTCTTTCTTACTTCTTTCTTACTTCTTTCTTCATTCCTTCTTACTTCTTTCTTACTTTTTTCTTACTTCTTTCTTACTTCATTCTTACTTCTTTCTTTCTTCTTTCTTTCTTCTCGCTTTCTTCTCTCTTTCTTCTTTCTTTCCTCTTTCTTTCTTCTTTCTTTCTTACTTCTTTCTTACTTCTTTCTTTCTTTCTTCTTGCTTTATTCTTTCTTTCTTATTTCTAAAATCTTTCTAACTTCTTTCTAACTTCTTTCTTATTTCTTTCTTACTTCTTCCTTTCTTCTTTCTTACTTCTTTCTAACTTCTTTCTTACTTCTTTCTTACTTCTTTCTAACTCTTTCTTTCTTATTTCATTCTTCTTTGTTTCTTACTTCTTTCTTACTTCTTTATACTTCTTTCTTCTTTCTTTCTTACTTCTTTCTTACTTCTTTCTTACTTCTTTCTTACTTCTTACTAACTTCTTTCTTACTTCTTTTTACTTCTTTCTTACTTCTTTCTTCTTTCTTTCTTCTCCTTCTTACTTCTTTCTTACATCTTTCTTACTTCTTTCTTACTTCTTTCTTACTTCTTTTTCTTTCTTTCTTATTTCTTTCTTACTTCTTTCTCACTACTTTCTTTCTTACTTCTTTCTTACTTCTTTCGTACTTCTTTCTTTCTTATTTCTTACATCTTTCTCACTTCTTTCTTACTTCTTTCTTCTTTCTTTCTTACTTCTTTCTTACTTCTTTCTTTCTTCTTTCTTACTTCTTTCTTACTTCTTTCTTACTTCTTTCTTTCTTCTTTCTTACTTCTTTCTTTCTTCTTTCTTACTTCTTTCTTTCTTCTTTCTTACTTCTTTCTTACTTCTTTCTTCTTTCTTTCTTACTTTTTTCTTACTTCTTTCTTACTTATTTCTTACTTCTTTTTTACTTCTTTCTTACATCTTTCTTCATTCCTTCTTACTTCTTTCTTACTACTTTCTTACTTCTTTCTTACTTCTTTCTTACTTCTTTCATTCTTCTTTCTTTCTTCCCTCTTTCTTCTCTCTTTCTTCTTACTTTCTTCTTTCTTTTTTCTTTCTTACTTCTTTCTTACTTCTTTCTAACTTCTTTCTTACTTCTTTCTTACTTCTTTCTTACTTCTTTCTTACTTCTTTCTTACTTCTTTCTTACTTCTTTCTTACTTCTTTCTTACTTCTTTCTTACTTCTTTCTAAATTCTTTCTTTCTTCTTTCATTCTTCTTTCTTTCTTACTTCTTTCTTACTTCTTTCTTACTTCTTTCTTACTTCTTTCTTTCTTACCTCTTTCTTACTTATTTCTTACTTCTTTCTTACTTCTCTCTTACTTATTTCTTCTTACTTACTTCTCTCTTACTTCTTTCTTCTTTCTTACTTCTTTCTTACTTCTTTCTTACTTCTTTCTTACATCTTTCTTACTTCTTTCTAACTTCTTTCTTACTTCTTTCTTACTTCTTTCTTACTTCTTTCTTACTTCTTTCTTACTTCTTTCTTACTTATTTCTTACTTCTTTCGTACATCTTTCTTACTTCTTTCTTAGTTCTTTCTTTCTTCTTTCTTACTTCTTTCTTACTTCTTTCTTACTTCTTTCTTACTTCTTTCTAACTTCTTTTTTCTTCTTTCTTTCTTCTTTCTTTCTTACTTCTTTCTAACTTCTTTCTTCTTTCTTTCTTACTTCTTTCTTACTTCTTTCTTACTTCTTTCTTACTTCCTTCTTACTTCTTTCTTACTTCTTTCTTACTTCTTTCTAACTTCTTTCTTACTTCTTTCTTACTTCTTTCTATCTTCTTTCTTACTTCTTTCTTACTTCTTTCTTCTTTCTTACTTCTTTCTAAATTCTTTCTTACTTCTTTCTTACTTCTTTCTAACTTCTTTCTCTCTTCTTTCTTTCTTCTGTCTTTCTTACTTCTTTATTACTTTTTTCTTACTTCTTTCTTACTTCTTTCTTACTTCTTTTTCTTTCTTTCTTATTTCTTTCTTACTTCTTTCTTACTACTTTCTTTCTTACTTCTTTCTTACTTCTTTCGTACTTCTTCCTTTCTTATTTCTTACCTCTTTCTCACTTCTGTCTTTCTTCTTTCTTTCTTACTTCTTTCTTCTTTCTTTCTTCTTTCTTTCTTACTTCTTTCTTTCTTCTTTCTTACTTCTTTCTTTCTTCTTTCTTACTTTTTTCTTACTTCTTTCTTCTTTCTTTCTTACTTCTTTCTTACTTCTTTCTTACTTCTTTCTTACTTCTTTCTTACTTCTTTCTTACTTCTTTCTAACTTCTTTCTTACTTCTTTCTTCTTTCTTTCTTACTTCTTTCTTACTTCTCTCTTACTTCTTTCTTACTTCTTTCTTACTTCTTTCTAACTTCTTTCTTTCTTCTTTCTTTCTTCTTTCTTTCTTACTTCTTTCTTTCTTCTTTCTTTCTTCTTTCTTTCTTTCTTCTTTCTTACTTCTTTCTAACTTCTTTCTTACTTCTTTCTTACTTCTTTCTTACTTCTTTCTTACTTCATTCTTACTTCTTTCTTTCTTAATTCTTTCTTACTTCTTTCTTACTTCTTTCTTTCTTACCTCTTTCTTACTTCTTTCTTACTTCTTTCTTACTTCTTTCTTACTTCTTCTTTCTTACTTCTTTCTTACTTCTTTCTTACTTCTTTCTATCTTCTTTCTTCTTTCTTTCTCACTTCTTTCTTACTTCTTTCTTACTCCTTTCTAACTTCTTTCTTACTTCTTTCTTACTTCTTTCTTACTTCTTTCTAACTGCTTACTAACTTCTTTCTTACTTCTTTCTTACTTATTTATTACTTCTTTCTTACTTATTTCTTACTTCTTTCTTACTTATTTCTTACTTCTTTCTTACTTCTTTCTTACTTCTTTCTTACTTCTTTCTTACTTCTTTCTAACTTCTTTCTTTCTTCTTTTATTCTTCTTTCTTTCTTACTTCTTTCTTACTTCTTTCTTACTTCTTTCTTTCTTACCTCTTTCTTACTTCTTTCTTACTTCTTTCTTACTTCTTTCTTACTTCTTCTTTCTTACTTCTTTGTTACTTCTTTCTTACTTCTTTCTTACTTCTTTCTAACTTCTTTCTTACTTCTTTCTTACTTCTTTCTTACTTCTTTCTAACTTCTTTCTTTCTTACTTCTTTCTTAATTCTTTCTTACTTCTTTCTTACTTCTTTCTTACTTCTTTCTAACTTCTTTCTTTCTTCTTTCTTACTTCTTTCTTACTTCTTTCTTACTTCTTTCTTCTTTCTTTCTTTCTTCTTTCTTACTTCTTTCTTACTTCTTTCTTACTTCTTTCTTACTTCTTTCTTACTTCTTTCTTACTTCTTTCTTACTTCTTTCGTACATCTTTCTTACTTCTTTCTTACTTCTTTCTTACTTCTTTCTATCTTCTTTTTTCTTTCTTTCTTACTTCTTTCTTACTTCTTTCTTACTCCTTTCTAACTTCTTTCTTACTTCTTTCTTACTTCTTTCTTACTTCTTTCTTACTTCTTTCTTACTTCCTTCTTACTTCTTTCTTACTTCTTTCTTACTTCTTTCTTACTTCTTTCTAACTTCTTCCTTACTTCTTTCTTACTTCTTTCTAACTTCTTTCTTTCTTATTTCTTTCTTCTTTCTTTCTTACTTCTTTCTTACTTCTTTCTAACTTCTTTCTTACTTCTTTCTTACTTTTTCTTACTTCTTTCTTACTTCTTTCTTACTTCTTTCTTACTTCTTTCTTACTTCTTTCTAACTTCTTTCTTACTTCTTTCTTACTTCTTTCTAACTGCTTTCTTTCTTACTTCTTTCTTACTTCTTTCATACTTCTTTCTTCTTTCTTTCTTACTTCTTTCTTTCTTCTTTCTTACTTCTTTCTTCTTTCTTTCTTACTTCTTTCTAACTTCTTTCTCACTTCTTTCTTACTTCTTTCTTACTTCTTTCTAACTTCTTTCTTTCTTCATTTTTTCTTCTTTCTTTCTTCTTTCTTTCTTTCTTCTTTCTTACTTCTTTCTTCTTTCATTCTTTCTTCTTTCTTACTTCTTTCTTTCTTCTTTCTTACTTCTTTCTTACTTCTTTCTAACTTCTTTCTTTCTTCTTTCTTCTTTCTTACTTCTTTCTTACTTCTTTCTTACTTCTTTCTTAATTCTTTCTTTCTTCTTTCTTGCTTCTTTCTTTCTTCTTTCTTTCTTCTTTCTTACTTCTTTCTTACTTCTTTCTTACTTCTTTCTTCATTCCTTCTTACTTCTTTCTTACTTCTTTCTTACTTCTTTCTTACTTCTTTCTTACTTCTTTCTTACTTCTTTCTTCTTTCTTTCTTACTTCTTTCTTACTTCTTTCTTACTTATTTCTTACTTCTTTCTTTCTTCTTTCTTACTTCTTTCTTTCTTCTTTCTTACTTCTTCCTTACTTCTTTCTTACTTCTTTCTTACTTCTTTCTTACTTCTTTCTTACTTCTTTCTTACTGCTTTCTTACTTCTTTCTTACTTCTTTCTTACTTCTTTCTTACTTCTTTCTTCATTCCTTCTTACTTCTTTCTTACTTTTTTCTTACTTCTTTCTTACTTCATTCTTACTTCTTTCTTTCTTCTTTCTTTCTTCTCTCTTTCTTCTCTCTTTCTTCTTTCTTTCCTCTTTCTTTCTTCTTTCTTTCTTACTTCTTTCTTACTTCTTTCTTTCTTTCTTCTTGCTTTATTCTTTCTTTCTTATTTCTAAATTCTTTCTAACTTCTTTCTTACTTCTTTCTTATTTCTTACTTTCTTCTTTCTTTCTTCTTTCTTGCTTCTTTCTAACTTCTTTCTTACTTCTTTCTTACTTCTTTCTAACTTCTTTCTTTCTTATTTCATTCTTCTTTGTTTCTTACTTCTTTCTTACTTCTTTATACTTCTTTCTTCTTTCTTTCTTACTTCTTTCTTACTTCTTTCTTACTTCTTACTAACTTCTTTCTTACTTCTTTCTTACTTCTTTCTTACTTCTTTCTTCTTTCTTTCTTCTCCTTCTTACTTCTTTCTTACATCTTTCTTACTTCTTTCTTACTTCTTTCTTACTTCTTTCTTACTTCTTTTTCTTTCTTTCTTATTTCTTTCTTACTTCTTTCTCACTACTTTCTTTCTTACTTCTTTCTTACTTCTTTCGTACTTCTTTCTTTCTTATTTCTTACATCTTTCTCACTTCTTTCTTATTTCTTTCTTCTTTCTTTCTTACTTCTTTCTTACTTCTTTCTTACTTCTTTCTTTCTTCTTTCTTAATTCTTTCTTACTTCTTTCTTACTTCTTTCTTTCTTCTTTCTTACTTCTTTCTTTCTTCTTTCTTACTTCTTTCTTTCTTCTTTCTTACTTCTTTCTTACTTCTTTCTTCTTTCTTTCTTACTTCTTTCTTACTTCTTTCTTACTTATTTCTTACTTCTTTCTTCTTTCTTACATCTTTCTTCATTCCTTCTTACTTCTTTCTTACTACTTTCTTACTTCTTTCTTACTTCTTTCTTACTTCTTTCATTCTTCTTTCTTTCTTCCCTCTTTCTTCTCTCTTTCTTCTTACTTTCTTCTTTCTTCTTTCTTTCTTACTTCTTTCTTACTTCTTTCTAACTTCTTTCTTACTTCTTTCTTACTTCTTTCTTACTTCTTTCTTACTTCTTTCTTACTTCTTTCTTACTTCTTTCTTACTTCTTTCTTAATTCTTTCTTACTTCTTTCTTACTTCTTTCTTACTTCTTTCTAAATTCTTTCTTTCTTCTTTCATTCTTCTTTCTTTCTTACTTCTTTCTTACTTCTTTCTTACTTCTTTCTTACTTCTTTCTTTCTTACCTCTTTCTTACTTATTTCTTACCTCTTTCGTACTTCTTTCTTACTTCTTTCTTACTTCTTTCTTACTTCTTTCTTACTTCTTTCTTACTTCTTTCTAACTTCTTTCTTACTTCTTTCTTACTTCTTTCTAACTGCTTTCTTTCTTACTTCTTTCTTACTTCTTTCATACTTCTTTCTTCTTTCTTTCTTTCTTCTTTCTTACTTCTTTCTTACTACTTTCTTACTTCTTTCTAACTTCTTTCTTACTTCTTTCTTTCTTCTTTCTTTCTTCTCTCTTTCTTCTCTCTTTCTTCTTTCTTTCCTCTTTCTTTCTTCTTTCTTTCTTACTTTTTTCTTACTTCTTTCTTACTTCTTTCTTTCTTCTTTCTTACTTCTTTCTTACTTCTTTCTAACTTCTTTCTTTCTTCTTTCTTCTTTCTTACTTCTTTCTTACTTCTTTCTTAATTCTTTCTTTCTTCTTTCTTGCTTCTTTCTTTCTTCTTTCTTTCTTCTTTCTTACTTCTTTCTTACTTCTTTCTTACTTCTTTCTTCATTCCTTCTTACTTCTTTCTTACTTCTTTCTTACTTCTTTCTTACTTCTTTCTTACTTCTTTCTTACTTCTTTCTTCTTTCTTTCTTACTTCTTTCTTACTTCTTTCTTACTTATTTCTTACTTCTTTCTTTCTTCTTTCTTACTTCTTTCTTTCTTCTTTCTTACTTCTTCCTTACTTCTTTCTTACTTCTTTCTTACTTCTTTCTTACTTCTTTCTTACTTCTTTCTTACTGCTTTCTTACTTCTTTCTTACTTGTTTCTTACTTCTTTCTTACTTCTTTCTTCATTCCTTTTTACTTCTTTCTTACTTTTTTCTTACTTCTTTCTTTCTTCATTCTTACTTCTTTCTTTCTTCTTTCTTTCTTCTCTCTTTCTTCTCTCTTTCTTCTTTCTTTCCTCTTTCTTTCTTCTTTCTTTCTTACTTCTTTCTTACTTCTTTCTTTCTTTCTTCTTGCTTTATTCTTTCTTTCTTATTTCTAAATTCTTTCTAACTTCTTTCTAACTTCTTTCTTATTTCTTACTTACTTCTTCCTTTCTTCTTTCTTGCTTCTTTCTAACTTCTTTCTTACTTCTTTCTTACTTCTTTCTAACTTCTTTCTTTCTTATTTCATTCTTCTTTGTTTCTTACTTCTTTCTTACTTCTTTATACTTCTTTCTTCTTTCTTTCTTACTTCTTTCTTACTTCTTTCTTACTTCTTTCTTACTTCTTACTAACTTCTTTCTTACTTCTTTCTTACTTCTTTCTTACTTCTTTCTTCTTTCTTTCTTCTCCTTCTTACTTCTTTCTTACATCTTTCTTACTTCTTTCTTACTTCTTTCTTTCTTCTTTCTTACTTCTTTCTTCATTCCTTCTTACTTCTTTCTTACTTCTTTCTTACTTCTTTCTTACTTCTTTCTTTCTTCTTTCTTACTTCTTTCTTACTTCTTTCTTCTTTCTTTCTTACTTCTTTCTTACTTCTTTCTTACTTATTTCTTACTTCTTTCTTCTTTCTTACATCTTTCTTCATTCCTTCTTACTTCTTTCTTACTACTTTCTTACTTCTTTCTTACTTCTTTCTTACTTCTTTCATTCTTCTTTCTTTCTTCCCTCTTTCTTCTCTCTTTCTTCTTACTTTCTTCTTTCTTCTTTCTTTCTTACTTCTTTCTTACTTCTTTCTAACTTCTTTCTTACTTCTTTCTTACTTCTTTCTTACTTCTTTCTTACTTCTTTCTTACTTCTTTCTTACTTCTTTCTTACTTCTTTCTTAATTCTTTCTTACTTCTTTCTTACTTCTTTCTTACTTCTTTCTAAATTCTTTCTTTCTTCTTTCATTCTTCTTTCTTTCTTACTTCTTTCTTACTTCTTTCTTACTTCTTTCTTACTTCTTTCTTTCTTACCTCTTTCTTACTTATTTCTTACTTCTTTCGTACTTCTTTCTTACTTCTTTCTTACTTCTTTCTTACTTCTTTCTTACTTCTTTCTTACTTCTTTCTAACTTCTTTCTTACTTCTTTCTTACTTCTTTCTAACTGCTTTCTTTCTTACTTCTTTCTTACTTCTTTCATACTTCTTCCTTCTTTCTTTCTTTCTTCTTTCTAACTTCTTTCTTACTTCTTTCTTTCTTCTTTCTTTCTTCTCTCTTTCTTCTCTCTTTCTTCTTTCTTTCCTCTTTCTTTCTTCTTTCTTTCTTACTTTTTTCTTACTTCTTTCTTACTTCTTTCTTTCTTCTTTCTTACTTCTTTCTTACTTCTTTCTAACTTCTTTCTTTCTTCTTTCTTCTTTCTTACTTCTTTCTTACTTCTTTCTTAATTCTTTCTTTCTTCTTTCTTGCTTCTTTCTTTCTTCTTTCTTTCTTCTTTCTTACTTCTTTCTTACTTCTTTCTTACTTCTTTCTTCATTCCTTCTTACTTCTTTCTTACTTCTTTCTTACTTCTTTCTTACTTCTTTCTTCTTTCTTTCTTACTTCTTTCTTACTTCTTTCTTACTTATTTCTTACTTCTTTCTTTCTTCTTTCTTACTTCTTTCTTTCTTCTTTCTTACTTCTTCCTTACTTCTTTCTTACTTCTTTCTTACTTCTTTCTTACTTCTTTCTTACTTCTTTCTTACTGCTTTCTTACTTCTTTCTTACTTGTTTCTTACTTCTTTCTTACTTCTTTCTTCATTCCTTTTTACTTCTTTCTTACTTTTTTCTTACTTCTTTCTTTCTTCATTCTTACTTCTTTCTTTCTTCTTTCTTTCTTCTCTCTTTCTTCTCTCTTTCTTCTTTCTTTCCTCTTTCTTTCTTCTTTCTTTCTTACTTCTTTCTTACTTCTTTCTTTCTTTCTTCTTGCTTTATTCTTTCTTTCTTATTTCTAAATTCTTTCTAACTTCTTTCTAACTTCTTTCTTATTTCTTACTTACTTCTTCCTTTCTTCTTTCTTGCTTCTTTCTAACTTCTTTCTTACTTCTTTCTTACTTCTTTCTAACTTCTTTCTTTCTTATTTCATTCTTCTTTGTTTCTTACTTCTTTCTTACTTCTTTATACTTCTTTCTTCTTTCTTTCTTACTTCTTTCTTACTTCTTTCTTACTTCTTTCTTACTTCTTACTAACTTCTTTCTTACTTCTTTCTTACTTCTTTCTTACTTCTTTCTTCTTTCTTTCTTCTCCTTCTTACTTCTTTCTTACATCTTTCTTACTTCTTTCTTACTTCTTTCTTACTTCTTTCTTACTTCTTTTTCTTTCTTTCTTATTTCTTTCTTACTTCTTTCTCACTACTTTCTTTCTTACTTCTTTCTTACTTCTTTCGTACTTCTTTCTTTCTTATTTCTTACATCTTTCTCACTTCTTTCTTACTTCTTTCTTCTTTCTTTCTTACTTCTTTCTTACTTTTTTCTTACTTCTTTCTTTCTTCTTTCTTACTTCTTTCTTACTTCTTTCTTACTTCTTTCTTTCTTCTTTCTTACTTCTTTCTTTCTTCTTTCTTACTTCTTTCTTTCTTCTTTCTTACTTCTTTCTTACTTCTTTCTTCTTTCTTTCTTACTTCTTTCTTACTTCTTTCTTACTTATTTCTTACTTCTTTCTTCTTTCTTACATCTTTCTTCATTCCTTCTTACTTCTTTCTTACTACTTTCTTACTTCTTTCTTACTTCTTTCTTACTTCTTTCATTCTTCTTTCTTACTTCTTTCATTCTTCTTTCTTTCTTCCCTCTTTCTTCTCTCTTTCTTCTTACTTTCTTCTTTCTTCTTTCTTTCTTACTTCTTTCTTACTTCTTTCTAACTTCTTTCTTACTTCTTTCTTACTTCTATCTTACTTCTTTCTTACTTCTTTCTTACTTCTTTCTTACTTCTTTCTTACTTCTTTCTTACTTCTTTCTTACTTCTTTCTTACTTCTTTCTTACTTCTTTCTAAATTCTTTCTTTCTTCTTTCATTCTTCTTTCTTTCTTACTTCTTTCTTACTTCTTTCTTACTTCTTTCTTACTTCTTTCTTACTTCTTTCTTTCTTACCTCTTTCTTACTTATTTCTTACTTCTTTCTTACTTCTCTCTTACTTCTTTCTTCTTTCTTACTTCTTTCTTACTTCTTTCTTACTTCTTTCTTACTTCTTTCTTACTTCTTTCTAACTTCTTTCTTACTTCTTTCTTACTTCTTTCTTACTTCTTTCTTACTTCTTTCTTACTTATTTCTTACTTCTTTCGTACATCTTTCTTACTTCTTTCTTAGTTCTTTCTTTCTTCTTTCTTACTTCTTTCTTACTTCTTTCTTACTTCTTTCTTACTTCTTTCTAACTTCTTTTTTCTTCTTTCTTTCTTCTTTCTTTCTTACTTCTTTCTAACTTCTTTCTTCTTTCTTTCTTACTTCTTTCTTACTTCTTTCTTACTTCTTTCTTACTTCCTTCTTACTTCTTTCTTACTTCTTTCTTACTTCTTTCTAACTTCTTTCTTACTTCTTTCTTACTTCTTTCTATCTTCTTTCTTACTTCTTTCTTACTTCTTTCTTCTTTCTTACTTCTTTCTAAATTCTTTCTTACTTCTTTCTTACTTCTTTCTAACTTCTTTCTCTCTTCTTTCTTTCTTCTTTCTTTCTTACTTCTTTATTACTTCTTTCTTACTTCTTTCTTACTTCTTTCTTCCTTCTTTTTCTTTCTTTCTTATTTCTTTCTTACTTCTTTCGTACTTCTTTCTTTCTTATTTCTTACCTCTTTCTCACTTCTGTCTTTCTTCTTTCTTTCTTACTTCTTTCTTACTTCTTTCTTCTTTCTTTCTTCTTTCTTTCTTACTTCTTTCTTTCTTCTTTCTTACTTATTTCTTTCTTCTTTCTTACTTCTTTCTTACTTCTTTCTTCTTTCTTTCTTACTTCTTTCTTACTTCTTTCTTACTTCTTTCTTCCTTCTTTCTAACTTCTTTCTTTCTTCTTTCATTCTTCTTTGTTTCTTACTTCTTTCTTACTTCTTTCTTACTTCTTTCTTACTTCTTTCTTACTTCTTTCTAACTTCTTTCTTACTTCTTTCTTACTTCTTTCTTCTTTCTAACTACTTTCTTTCTTCTTTCATTCTTCTTTGTTTCTTACTTCTTTCTTACTTCTTTCTTACTTCTTTCTTTCTTACTTCTTTCTTACTTCTTTCTTACTTCTTTCTTACTTCTTTCTTACTTCTTTCTTCATTCCTTCTTACTTCTTTCTTACTTCTTTCTTCTTTCTTTCTTACTTCTTTCTTACTTCTTTCTAACTTCTTTCTTACTTCTTTCTTACTTCTTTCTAACTTCTTTCTTTCTTCTTTCATTCTTCTTTGTTTCTTACTTCTTTCTTACTTCTTTCTTACTTCTTTCTTTCTTACTTCTTTCTTACTTCTTTCTAACTTCTTTCTTACTTCTTTCTTACTTCTTTCTTCTTTCTAACTTCTTTCTTTCTTCTTTCTTTCTTCTTTCTTTCTTACTTCTTTCTTACTTCTTTCTAACTTCTTACTAACTTCTTTCTTACTTCTTTCTTACTTCTTTATTACTTCTTTCGTACTTATTTCTTACTTCTTTCTTACTTATTTCTTACTTCTTTCTTACTTCTTTCTTACTTCTTTCTTACTTCTTTCTAACTTCTTTCTTTCTTCTTTTATTCTTCTTTCTTTCTTACTTCTTTCTTACTTCTTTCTTACTTCTTTCTTTCTTACCTCTTTCTTACTTCTTTCTTACTTCTTTCTTACTTCTTTCTTACTTCTTTCTTACTTCTTCTTTCTTACTTCTTTGTTACTTCTTTCTTACTTCTTTCTTACTTCTTTCTAACTTCTTTCTTACTTCTTTCTTACTTCTTTCTTACTTCTTTCTCACTTCTGTCTTTCTTCTTTCTTTCTTACTTCTTTCTTACTTCTTTCTTCTTTCTTTCTTCTTTCTTTCTTACTTCTTTCTTTCTTCTTTCTTACTTCTTTCTTTCTTCTTTCTTACTTCTTTCTTACTTCTTTCTTCTTTCTTTCTTACTTCTTTCTTACTTCTTTCTTACTTCTTTCTAACTTCTTTCTTACTTCTTTCTTCCTTCTTTCTTACTTCTTTCTTACTTCTTTCTTCTTTCTTTCTTACTTCTTTCTTACTTCTCTCTTACTTCTTTCTTACTTCTTTCTTACTTCTTTCTAACTTCTTTCTTTCTTCTTTCTTTCTTTCTTCTTTCTTACTTCTTTCTAACTTCTTTCTTACTTCTTTCTTACTTCTTTCTTACTTCTTTCGTACTTCTTTCTTACTTCTTTCTTACTTCTTTCTTACTTCTTTCTTACTTCTTTCTAACTTCTTTCTTACTTCTTTCTTACTTCTTTCTAACTGCTTTCTTTCTTACTTCTTTCTTACTTCTTTCATACTTCTTTCTTCTTTCTTTCTTACTTCTTTCTTTCTTCTTTCTTACTTCTTTCTTCTTTCTTTCTTACTTCTTTCTAACTTCTTTCTCACTTCTTTCTTACTTCTTTCTTACTTTTTTCTAACTTCTTTCTTTCTTCATTTTTTCTTCTTTCTTTCTTCTTTCTTTCTTTCTTCTTTCTTACTTCTTTCTTCTTTCATTCTTTCTTCTTTCTTACTTCTTTCTTTCTTCTTTCTTACTTCTTTCTTACTTCTTTCTAACTTCTTTCTTTCTTCTTTCTTCTTTCTTACTTCTTTCTTACTTCTTTCTTAATTCTTTCTTTCTTCTTTCTTGCTTCTTTCTTTCTTCTTTCTTTCTTCTTTCTTACTTCTTTCTTACTTCTTTCTTACTTCTTTCTTCATTCCTTCTTACTTCTTTCTTACTTCTTTCTTACTTCTTTCTTACTTCTTTCTTACTTCTTTCTTACTTCTTTCTTCTTTCTTTCTTACTTCTTTCTTACTTCTTTCTTACTTATTTCTTACTTCTTTCTTTCTTCTTTCCTACTTCTTTCTTTCTTCTTTCTTACTTCTTCCTTACTTCTTTCTTACTTCTTTCTTACTTCTTTCTTACTTCTTTCTTACTTCTTTCTTACTGCTTTCTTACTTCTTTCTTACTTCTTTCTTACTTCTTTCTTACTTCTTTCTTCATTCCTTCTTACTTCTTTCTTACTTTTTTCTTACTTCTTTCTTACTTCATTCTTACTTCTTTCTTTCTTCTTTCTTTCTTCTCTCTTTCTTCTCTCTTTCTTCTTTCTTTCCTCTTTCTTTCTTCTTTCTTTCTTACTTCTTTCTTACTTCTTTCTTTCTTTCTTCTTGCTTTATTCTTTCTTTCTTATTTCTAAATTCTTTCTAACTTCTTTCTTACTTCTTTCTTATTTCTTACTTTCTTCTTTCTTTCTTCTTTCTTGCTTCTTTCTAACTTCTTTCTTACTTCTTTCTTACTTCTTTCTAACTTCTTTCTTTCTTATTTCATTCTTCTTTGTTTCTTACTTCTTTCTTACTTCTTTATACTTCTTTCTTCTTTCTTTCTTACTTCTTTCTTACTTCTTTCTTACTTCTTACTAACTTCTTTCTTACTTCTTTCTTACTTCTTTCTTACTTCTTTCTTCTTTCTTTCTTCTCCTTCTTACTTCTTTCTTACATCTTTCTTACTTCTTTCTTACTTCTTTCTTACTTCTTTCTTACTTCTTTCTTACTTCTTTTTCTTTCTTTCTTATTTCTTTCTTACTTCTTTCTCACTACTTTCTTTCTTACTACTTTCTTACTTCTTTCGTACTTCTTTCTTTCTTATTTCTTACATCTTTCTCACTTCTTTCTTATTTCTTTCTTCTTTCTTTCTTACTTCTTTCTTACTTCTTTCTTACTTCTTTCTTTCTTCTTTCTTAATTCTTTCTTACTTCTTTCTTACTTCTTTCTTTCTTCTTTCTTACTTCTTTCTTTCTTCTTTCTTACTTCTTTCTTTCTTCTTTCTTACTTCTTTCTTACTTCTTTCTTCTTTCTTTCTTACTTCTTTCTTACTTCTTTCTTACTTATTTCTTACTTCTTTCTTCTTTCTTACATCTTTCTTCATTCCTTCTTACTTCTTTCTTACTACTTTCTTACTTCTTTCTTACTTCTTTCTTACTTCTTTCATTCTTCTTTCTTTCTTCCCTCTTTCTTCTCTCTTTCTTCTTACTTTCTTCTTTCTTCTTTCTTTCTTACTTCTTTCTTACTTCTTTCTAACTTCTTTCTTACTTCTTTCTTACTTCTTTCTTACTTCTTTCTTACTTCTTTCTTTCTTACCTCTTTCTTACTTATTTCTTACTTCTTTCGTACTTCTTTCTTACTTCTTTCTTACTTCTTTCTTACTTCTTTCTTACTTCTTTCTTACTTCTTTCTAACTTCTTTCTTACTTGTTTCTTACTTCTTTCTAACTGCTTTCTTTCTTACTTCTTTCTTACTTCTTTCATACTTCTTTCTTCTTTCTTTCTTTCTTCTTTCTTACTTCTTTCTTACTACTTTCTTACTTCTTTCTAACTTCTTTCTTACTTCTTTCTTTCTTCTTTCTTTCTTCTCTCTTTCTTCTCTCTTTCTTCTTTCTTTCCTCTTTCTTTCTTCTTTCTTTCTTACTTTTTTCTTACTTCTTTCTTACTTCTTTCTTTCTTCTTTCTTACTTCTTTCTTCTTTCTTTCTTACTTCTTTCTAACTTCTTTCTCACTTCTTTCTTACTTCTTTCTTACTTCTTTCTAACTTCTTTCTCTCTTCATTTTTTCTTCTTTCTTTCTTCTTTCTTTCTTTCTTCTTTCCTACTTCTTTCTTCTTTCATTCTTTCTTCTTTCTTACTTCTTTCTTTCTTCTTTCTTACTTCTTTCTTACTTCTTTCTAACTTCTTTCTTTCTTCTTTCTTCTTTCTTACTTCTTTCTTACTTCTTTCTTAATTCTTTCTTTCTTCTTTCTTGCTTCTTTCTTTCTTCTTTCTTTCTTCTTTCTTACTTCTTTCTTACTTCTTTCTTACTTCTTTCTTCATTCCTTCTTACTTCTTTCTTACTTCTTTCTTACTTCTTTCTTACTTCTTTCTTACTTCTTTCTTACTTCTTTCTTCTTTCTTTCTTACTTCTTTCTTACTTCTTTCTTACTTATTTCTTACTTCTTTCTTTCTTCTTTCTTACTTCTTTCTTTCTTCTTTCTTACTTCTTCCTTACTTCTTTCTTACTTCTTTCTTACTTCTTTCTTACTTCTTTCTTACTTCTTTCTTACTGCTTTCTTACTTCTTTCTTACTTGTTTCTTACTTCTTTCTTACTTCTTTCTTCATTCCTTTTTACTTCTTTCTTACTTTTTTCTTACTTCTTTCTTTCTTCATTCTTACTTCTTTCTTTCTTCTTTCTTTCTTCTCTCTTTCTTCTCTCTTTCTTCTTTCTTTCCTCTTTCTTTCTTCTTTCTTTCTTACTTCTTTCTTACTTCTTTCTTTCTTTCTTCTTGCTTTATTCTTTCTTTCTTATTTCTAAATTCTTTCTAACTTCTTTCTAACTTCTTTCTTATTTCTTACTTACTTCTTCCTTTCTTCTTTCTTGCTTCTTTCTAACTTCTTTCTTACTTCTTTCTTACTTCTTTCTAACTTCTTTCTTTCTTATTTCATTCTTCTTTGTTTCTTACTTCTTTCTTACTTCTTTATACTTCTTTCTTCTTTCTTTCTTACTTCTTTCTTACTTCTTTCTTACTTCTTTCTTACTTCTTACTAACTTCTTTCTTACTTCTTTCTTACTTCTTTCTTACTTCTTTCTTCTTTCTTTCTTCTCCTTCTTACTTCTTTCTTACATCTTTCTTACTTCTTTCTTACTTCTTTCTTACTTCTTTCTTACTTCTTTTTCTTTCTTTCTTATTTCTTTCTTACTTCTTTCTCACTACTTTCTTTCTTACTTCTTTCTTACTTCTTTCGTACTTCTTTCTTTCTTATTTCTTACATCTTTCTCACTTCTTTCTTACTTCTTTCTTCTTTCTTTCTTACTTCTTTCTTACTTTTTTCTTACTTCTTTCTTTCTTCTTTCTTACTTCTTTCTTACTTCTTTCTTACTTCTTTCTTTCTTCTTTCTTACTTCTTTCTTTCTTCTTTCTTACTTCTTTCTTTCTTCTTTCTTACTTCTTTCTTACTTCTTTCTTCTTTCTTTCTTACTTCTTTCTTACTTCTTTCTTACTTATTTCTTACTTCTTTCTTACTTCTTTCTTACTTCTTTCATTCTTCTTTCTTACTTCTTTCATTCTTCTTTCTTTCTTCCCTCTTTCTTCTCTCTTTCTTCTTACTTTCTTCTTTCTTCTTTCTTTCTTACTTCTTTCTTACTTCTATCTTACTTCTTTCTTACTTCTTTCTTACTTCTTTCTTACTTCTTTCTTACTTCTTTCTTACTTCTTTCTTACTTCTTTCTTACTTCTTTCTTACTTCTTTCTAAATTCTTTCTTTCTTCTTTCATTCTTCTTTCTTTCTTACTTCTTTCTTACTTCTTTCTTACTTCTTTCTTACTTCTTTCTTACTTCTTTCTTTCTTACCTCTTTCTTACTTATTTCTTACTTCTTTCTTACTTCTCTCTTAATTCTTTCTTCTTTCTTACTTCTTTCTTACTTCTTTCTTACTTCTTTCTTACTTCTTTCTTACTTCTTTCTAACTTCTTTCTTACTTCTTTCTTACTTCTTTCTTACTTCTTTCTTACTTCTTTCTTACTTATTTCTTACTTCTTTCGTACATCTTTCTTACTTCTTTCTTAGTTCTTTCTTTCTTCTTTCTTACTTCTTTCTTACTTCTTTCTTACTTCTTTCTTACTTCTTTCTAACTTCTTTTTTCTTCTTTCTTTCTTCTTTCTTTCTTACTTCTTTCTAACTTCTTTCTTCTTTCTTTCTTACTTCTTTCTTACTTCTTTCTTACTTCTTTCTTACTTCCTTCTTACTTCTTTCTTACTTCTTTCTTACTTCTTTCTAACTTCTTTCTTACTTCTTTCTTACTTCTTTCTATCTTCTTTCTTACTTCTTTCTTACTTCTTTCTTCTTTCTTACTTCTTTCTAAATTCTTTCTTACTTCTTTCTTACTTCTTTCTAACTTCTTTCTCTCTTCTTTCTTTCTTCTTTCTTTCTTACTTCTTTATTACTTCTTTCTTACTTCTTTCTTACTTCTTTCTTCCTTCTTTTTCTTTCTTTCTTATTTCTTTCTTACTTCTTTCGTACTTCTTTCTTTCTTATTTCTTACCTCTTTCTCACTTCTGTCTTTCTTCTTTCTTTCTTACTTCTTTCTTACTTCTTTCTTCTTTCTTTCTTCTTTCTTTCTTACTTCTTTCTTTCTTCTTTCTTACTTATTTCTTTCTTCTTTCTTACTTCTTTCTTACTTCTTTCTTCTTTCTTTCTTACTTCTTTCTTACTTCTTTCTTACTTCTTTCTTCCTTCTTTCTAACTTCTTTCTTTCTTCTTTCATTCTTCTTTGTTTCTTACTTCTTTCTTACTTCTTTCTTACTTCTTTCTTACTTCTTTCTTACTTCTTTCTAACTTCTTTCTTTCTTACTTCTTTCTTACTTCTTTCTTACTTCTTTCTTACTTCTTTCTTACTTCTTTCTTCATTCCTTCTTACTTCTTTCTTACTTCTTTCTTCTTTCTTTCTTACTTCTTTCTTACTTCTTTCTAACTTCTTTCTTACTTCTTTCTTACTTCTTTCTAACTTCTTTCTTTCTTCTTTCATTCTTCTTTGTTTCTTACTTCTTTCTTACTTCTTTCTTACTTCTTTCTTTCTTACTTCTTTCTTACTTCTTTCTTACTTCTTTCTAACTTCTTTCTTACTTCTTTCTTACTTCTTTCTTCTTTCTAACTTCTTTCTTTCTTCTTTCTTTCTTCTTTCTTTCTTACTTCTTTCTTACTTCTTTCTAACTTCTTACTAACTTCTTTCTTACTTCTTTCTTACTTCTTTATTACTTCTTTCGTACTTATTTCTTACTTCTTTCTTACTTATTTCTTACTTCTTTCTTACTTCTTTCTTACTTCTTTCTTACTTCTTTCTAACTTCTTTCTTTCTTCTTTTATTCTTCTTTCTTTCTTACTTCTTTCTTACTTCTTTCTTACTTCTTTCTTTCTTACCTCTTTCTTACTTCTTTCTTACTTCTTTCTTACTTCTTTCTTACTTCTTTCTTACTTCTTTCTTACTTATTTCTTACTTCTTTCTTACTTCTTTCTAACTTCTTTCTTACTTCTTTCTTCCTTCTTTCTTACTTCTTTCTTACTTCTTTCTTCTTTCTTTCTTACTTCTTTCTTACTTCTCTCTTACTTCTTTCTAACTTCTTTCTTTCTTCTTTCTAAATTCTTTCTTTCTTCTTTCTTTCTTTCTTCTTTCTTACTTCTTTCTAACTTCTTTCTTACTTCTTTCTTACTTCTTTCTTACTTCTTTCGTACTTCTTTCTTACTTCTTTCTTACTTCTTTCTTACTTCTTTCTTACTTCTTTCTAACTTCTTTCATACTTCTTTCTTACTTCTTTCTAACTTCTTTCTTACTTCTTTTTTCTTACTTCTTTCTTACTTCTTTCTTACTTCGTTCTTACTTCTTTCTTACTTCTTTCTAACTTCTTTCTTTCTTCTTTCTTACTTCTTTCTTACTTCTTTCTTACTTCTTTCTTACTTCTTTCTTACTTCTTTCCTCTTCCTTTCTTACTTCTTTCTTACTTCTTTCTTACTTCTTTCTTACTTCTTTCTTACTTCTTTCTTACTTCTTTCTTACTTCTCTCTTACTTCTTTCTTACTTCTTTCTTACTTCTTTCTTACTTCTTTCTATCTTCTTTCTATCTTCTTTCTATCTTCTTTCTTCTTTCTTTCTCACTTCTTTCTTACTTCTTTCTTACTCCTTTCTAACTTCTTTCTTACTTCTTTCTTACTTCTTTCTTACTTCTTTCTTACTTCTTTCTTACTTCTTTCGTACATCATTCTTACTTCTTTCTTACTTCTTTCTTACTTCTTTCTTACTTCTTTCTTTCTTCTTTCTTACTTCTTTCTAACTTCTTTTTTCTTCTTTCTTTCTTCTTTCTTTCTTACTTCTTTCTAACTTCTTTCTTCTTTCTTTCTTACTTCTTTCTTACTTCTTTCTTACTTCTTTCTTACTTCTTTCTTACTTCTTTCTTACTTCTTTCTTACTTCTTTCTTACTTCTTTCTAACTTCTTTCTTACTTCTTTCTTACTTCTTTCTAAATTCTTTCTTTCTTATTTCTTTCTTCTTTCTTTCTTACTTCTTTCTTACTTCTTTCTAACTTCTCTCTTACTTCTTTCTTACTTCTTTCTTTCTTCTTTCTTACTTCTTTCTAATTTCTTTCTTACTTCTTTCTTACTTCTTTCTTACTTCTTTCTTACTTCCTTCTTACTTCTTTCTTACTTCTTTCTAACTTCTTTCTTACTTCTTTCTTACTTCTTTCTAACTTCTTTCTTTCTTTCTTCTTTCATTCTTCTTTGTTTCTTACTTCTTTCTTACTTCTTTCTTACTTCTTTCTTTCTTACTTCTTTCTTACTTCTTTCTTACTTCTTTCTTACTTCTTTCTTACTTCTTTCTTCTTTCTTTCTTACTTCTTTCTTACTTCTTTCTTACTTCTTTCTTACTTCTTTCTTACTTCTTACTAACTTCTTTCTTACTTCTTTCTTACTTCTTTCTTACTTCTTTTTTACTACTTTCTTCTTTCTTTCTTTCTTCTTTCTTACTTCTTTCTTACTTCTTTCTTACTTCTTTCTTACTTCTTTCTTACTTCTTTTTCTTTCTTTCTTATTTCTTTCTTACTTCTTTCTCACTTCTATCTTACTTCTTTCTTCTTTCTTTCTTACTTCTTTCTTACTTCTTTCTTACTTCTTTCTTACTTCTTTCTTACTTCTTTCTTCTTTCTTTCTTACTTCTTTCTAACTTCTTTCTTACTTCTTTCTTACTTCTTTCTTACTTATTTCTTACTTCTTTCTATCTTCTTTCTTACTTCTTTCTTTCTTCTTTCTTACTTCTTTCCTACTTCTATCTTACTTCTTTCTTAGTTCTTTCTTCATTCCTTCTTACTTCTTTCTTACTTCTTTCTTGCTTCTTTCTTTCTTCTTTCTTTCTTCTCTCTTTCTTCTCTCTTTCTTCTTACTTTCTTCTTACTTTCTTCTTTCTTTCTTCTTTCTTTCTTACTTCTTTCTTACTTCTTTCTCTCTTTCTTCTTGCTTTCTTCTTTCTTATTTCTAAATTCTTTCTAACTTCTTTCTAACTTCTTTTTCTTTCTTTCTTACTTCGTTCTTACTTCTTTCTTAATTCTTTCTTCTTTCTTTCTTACTACTTTCTTACTTCTTTCTTACTTCTTTCTTACTTCTTTCTTACTTCTTTCTTACTTCTTTCTTTCTTACTTCTTTCGTACTTCTTTCTAACTTCTTTCTTACTTCTTTCTTTCTTCTTTCTTACTTCTTTCTTTCTTTTTTCTTACTTCTTTCTTCCTTCTTTCTTACTTCTTTCTTACTTTTTTCTTACCTCTTTCTAACTTCTTTTTTCTTCTTTCTTTATTCTTTCTTTCTTACTTCTTTCTTATTTCTTTCTTACTTCTTTCTTTCTTACTTCTTTCTTATTTGTTTCGTACTTCTTTCTTTATATTTCTTACTTCTTTCTTACTTCTTTCTTACTTCTTTCTTTCTTCTTTCTTTCTTCTCTCTTTCTTCTCTCTTTCTTCTTACTTTCTTCTTTTTTCTTCTTTCTTTCTTACTTCTTTCTTACTTCTTTCTCTCTTTCTTCTTGCTTTCTTCTTTCTTTCTTATTTCTAAATTCTTTCTAACTTCTTTCTAACTTCTTTCTTATTTCTTTCTTACTTCTTTCTTTCTTTCTTCTTTCTTACTTCTTTCTAACTTCTTTCTTACTTCTTTCTTACTTCTTTCTAACTTTTTTCTTACTTCTTTCTTACTTCTTTCTAACTTCTTTCTTACTTCTTTCTTACTTCTTTCTAACTTCTGTCTTTCTTCTTTCTTTCTTCTTTCTTTCTTACTTCTTTCTTACTTCTTTCTTACTTCTTTCTAACTTCTTTCTTACTTCTTTCTTACTTCTTTCTTCTTTCTTTCTTTCTTCTTTCTTACTTATTTCTTACTTCTTTCTTACTTCTTTCTTCTTTCTTTCTTACTTCTTTCTTCTTTCTTTCTTACTTCTTTCTTACTTCTTTCTTACTTCTTTCTTACTTCTTTCTTACTTCTTCCTTCTTTCTTTCTTACTTCTTTCTTACTTCTTTCTTACTTCTTTCTTACTTCTTTCTTACTTCTTACTAACTTCTTTCTTACTTCTTTCTTTCTTCTTTCTTACTTCTTTCTTACTTCTTTCTTACTTCTTACTTTCTTCTTTTTTCTTCTTTCTTTCTTACTTCTTTCTTACTTCTTTCTCTCTTTCTTCTTGCTTTCTTCTTTCTTTCTTATTTCTAAATTCTTTCTAACTTCTTTCTAACTTCTTTCTTATTTCTTTCTTATTTCTTTCCTTCTTTCTTCTTTCTTACTTCTTTCTAACTTCTTTCTTACTTCTGTCTTACTTCTTTCTAACTTCTTTCTTACTTCTTTCTTACTTCTTTCTAACTTCTTTCTTACTTCTTTCTTACTTCTTTCTAACTTCTGTCTTTCTTCTTTCATTCTTCTTTCTTTCTTACTTCTTTCTTACTTCTTTCTAACTTCTTCCTTACTTATTTGTTACTTCTTTCTTACTTCTTTCTTAATTCTTTCTTACTTCTTTCTTACTTCTTTCTTACTTCTTTCTCCTTTCTTTCTTAATTCTTTCTTACTTCTTTCTTACTTCTTACTAAATTCTTTCTTACTTCTTTCTTACTTCTTTCTTACTTCTTTCTAACTTCTTTCTTACTTCTTTCTTACTTCTTTCTTACTTCTTTCTTCTTTCTTTCTTTCTTCTTTCTTACTTCTTTCTTACTTCTTTCTTACTTCTTTCTTCTTTCTTTCTTACTTCTTTCTTACTTCTTTCTTACTTCTTTCTTACTTCTTTCTTACTTCTTTCTTCTTTCTTTCTTACTTCTTTCTTACTTCTTTCTTACTTCTTTCTTACTTCTTTCTTACTTCTTTTTAACTTCTTTCTTACTTCTTTCTTACTTCTTTCTTACTTCTTTCTTACTTCTTTCTATCTTCTTTCTTACTTCTTTCTTTCTTCTTTCTTACTTCTTTCCTTCTTCTTTCTTACTTCTTTCTTAGTTCTTTCTTCATTCCTTCTTACTTCTTTCTTACTTCTTTCTTACTTCTTTCTTGCTTCTTTCTTTCTTCTTTCTTTCTTCTCTCTTTCTTCTCTCTTTCTTCTTACTTTCTTCTTACTTTCTTCTTTCTTTCTTCTTTCTTTCTTACTTCTTTCTTACTTCTTTCTCTCTTTCTTCTTGCTTTCTTCTTTCTTATTTCTAAATTCTTTCTAACTTCTTTCTAACTTCTTTTTCTTTCTTTCTTACTTCGTTCTTACTTCTTTCTTAATTCTTTCTTCTTTCTTTCTTACTACTTTCTTACTTCTTTCTTACTTCTTTCTTACTTCTTTCTTACTTCTTTCTTACTTCTTTCTTACTTCTTTCTTTCTTACTTCTTTCGTACTTCTTTCTAACTTCTTTCTTACTTCTTTCTTTCTTCTTTCTTACTTCTTTCTTTCTTTTTTCTTACTTCTTTCTTCCTTCTTTCTTACTTCTTTCTTACTTTTTTCTTACCTCTTTCTAACTTCTTTTTTCTTCTTTCTTTCTTCTTTCTTTCTTACTTCTTTCTTATTTGTTTCGTACTTCTTTCTTTATATTTCTTACTTCTTTCTTACTTCTTTCTTACTTCTTTCTTTCTTCTTTCTTTCTTCTCTCTTTCTTCTCTCTTTCTTCTTACTTTCTTCTTTTTTCTTCTTTCTTTCTTACTTCTTTCTTACTTCTTTCTCTCTTTCTTCTTGCTTTCTTCTTTCTTTCTTATTTCTAAATTCTTTCTAACTTCTTTCTAACTTCTTTCTTATTTCTTTCTTACTTCTTTCTTTCTTTCTTCTTTCTTACTTCTTTCTAACTTCTTTCTTACTTCTTTCTTACTTCTTTCTAACTTTTTTCTTACTTCTTTCTTACATCTTTCTAACTTCTTTCTTACTTCTTTCTTACTTCTTTCTAACTTCTGTCTTTCTTCTTTCTTTCTTCTTTCTTTCTTACTTCTTTCTTTCTTCTTTCTTACTTCTTTCTTACTTCTTTCTTACTTCTTTCTTACTTCTTTCTTCTTTCTTTCTTTCTTCTTTCTTACTTATTTCTTACTTCTTTCTTACTTCTTTCTTCTTTCTTTCTTACTTCTTTCTTACTTCTTTCTTACTTCTTTCTTACTTCTTTCTTACTTCTTCCTTCTTTCTTTCTTACTTCTTTCTTACTTCTTTCTTACTTCTTTCTTACTTCTTTCTTACTTCTTACTAACCTCTTTCTTACTTCTTTCTTTCTTCTTTCTTACTTCTTTCTTACTTCTTTCTTACTTCTTACTTTCTTCTTTTTTCTTCTTTCTTTCTTACTTCTTTCTTACTTCTTTCTCTCTTTCTTCTTGCTTTCTTCTTTCTTTCTTATTTCTAAATTCTTTCTAACTTCTTTCTAACTTCTTTCTTATTTCTTTCTTATTTCTTTCCTTCTTTCTTCTTTCTTACTTCTTTCTAACTTCTTTCTTACTTCTTTCTTACTTCTTTCTAACTTCTTTCTTACTTCTTTCTTACTTCTTTCTAACTTCTTTCTTACTTCTTTCTTACTTCTTTCTAACTTCTGTCTTTCTTCTTTCTTTCTTCTTTCTTTCTTACTTCTTTCTTACTTCTTTCTAACTTCTTCCTTACTTCTTTCTTACTTCTTTCTTACTTCTTTCTTAATTCTTTCTTACTTCTTTCTTACTTCTTTCTTACTTCTTTCTTACTTCTTTCTAACTTCTTTCTTTCTTCTTTCATTCTTCTTTCTTTCTTACTTCTTTCTTTCTTCTCTCTTTCTTCTTTCTTTCCTCTTTCTTTCTTACTTCTTTCTTACTTCTTTCTTAATTCTTTCTTACTTCTTTCTTCTTTCTTTCTTAATTCTTTCTTACTTCTTTCTTACTTCTTACTAAATTCTTTATAACTTCTTTCTTACTTCTTTCTTACTTCTTTCTTACTTCTTTCTTACTTCTTTCTTCTTTCTTTCTTACTTCTTTCTTACTTCTTTCTTACTTCTTTCTTACTTCTTACTAACTTCTTTCTTACTTCTTTCTTCCTTCTTTCTTACTTCTTTCTAAATTCTTTCCTACTTCTTTCTTACTTCTTTCTTACTTCTTTCTAACTTCTTTTTTCTTCTTACTTTCTTCTTTCTTTCTTACTTCTTTCTTACTTCTTTCTCTCTTTCTTCTTGCTTTCTTCTTTCTTTCTTATTTCTAAATTCTTTCTAACTTCTTTCTAACTTCTTTTTCTTTCTTTCTTACTTCGTTCTTACTTCTTTCTTACTTCTTTCTTCTTTCTTTCTTACTACTTTCTTACTTCTTTCTTACTTCTTTCTTACTTCTTTCTTACTTCTTTCTTACTTCTTTCTTTCTTACTTCTTTCGTACTTCTTTCTTACTTCCTTCTTACTTCTTTCTCACTTCTTTCTTAATTCTTTCTTTCTTCTTTCTTACTTCTTTCTTTCTTCTTTCTTACTTCTTTCTTACTTCTTTCTCTCTTTCTTCTTGCTTTCTTCTTTCTTTCTTATTTCTAAATTCTTTCTAACTTCTTTCTAACTTCTTTCTTACTTCTTTCTTACTTCTTTCTAACTTCTTTCTTACTTCTTTCTTACTTCTTTCTAACTTCTGTCTTTCTTCTTTCTTTCTTCTTTCTTTCTTACTTCTTTCTTACTTCTTTCTAACTTCATTCTTACTTCTTTCTTACTTTTTCTTACTTCTTTCTTACTTCTTTCTTACTTCTTTCTTACTACTTTCTTACTTCTTTCTTACTTCTTTCTTACTTCTTTCTTACTTCTTTCTAACTTCTTTCTTTCTTCTTTCATTCTTCTTTCTTTCTTACTTTTTTCTTACTTCTTTCTTACTTCTTTCTTTCTTACTTCTTTCTTACTTCTTTCTTACTTCTTTCTTACTTCTTTCTTACTTCTTTCTTACTTCTTTCTTACTTCTTTCTTACTTCTTTCTTACTTCTTTCTTACTTCTTTCTAACTTCTTTCTTACTTCTTTCTTACTTCTTTCTAACTTCTTTCTTTCTTACTTCTTTCTTACTTCTTTCTTACTTCTTTCATACTTCTTTCTTCTTTCTTTCTTTCTTCTTTCTTACGTTTCTTACTTCTTTCTTACTTCTTTCTAACTTCTTTCTTACTTCTTTCTTTCTTCTTTCTTTCTTCTCTCTTTCTTCTCTCTTTCTTCTTTCTTTCCTCTTTCTTTCTTCTTTCTTTCTTACTTTTTACTTACTTCTTTCTTACTTCTTTCTTTCTTACTTCTTTCTTACTTCTTTCTTACTTCTTTCTTTCTTCTTTCTTACTTCTTCTTTCTTTCTTACTTCTTTCTAAGTTATTTCTCACTTCTTTCTTACTTCTTTCTTACTTCTTTCTAACTTCTTTCTTTCTTAATTTTTTCTTCTTTCTTTCTTCTTTCTTTCTTACTTCTTTCTTACTTCTTTCTTCTTTCATTCTTTCTTCTTTCTTACTTCTTTCTTTCTTCTTTCTTACTTCTTTCTTACTTCTTTCTTCTTTCTTTCTTACTTCTTTCTTCTTTCTTACTTCTTTCTTACTTCTTTCTTACTTCTTTCTTACTTCTTTCTTACTTCTTTCTTTCTTCTTTCTTCTTTCTTTCTTTCTTCTTTCTTTCTTCTTTCGTACTTCTTTCTTACTTCTTTCTTACTTCTTTCTTCATTCCTTCTTACTTCTTTCTTACTTCTTTCTTACTTCTTTCTAACTTCTTTCTTACTTCTTTCTTACTTCATTCTTACTTCTTTCTTTCTTAATTCTTTCTTACTTCTTTCTTACTTCTTTCTTCTTTCTTTCTTACTTCTTTCTTACTTCTTTCTTACTTATTTCTTACTTCTTTCTTTCTTCTTTCTTACTTCTTTCTTTCTTCTTTCTTACTTCTTCCTTACTTCTTTCTAACTTCTTTCTTACTTCTTTCTTACTTCTTTCTTACTTCTTTCTTACTTCTTTCTTACTTCTTTCTTACTTCTTTCTTACTTCTTTCTTACTTCTTTCTAACTTCTTTCTTTCTTCTTTCATTCTTCTTTCATTCTTACTTCTTTCTTACTTCTTTCTTACTTCCTTCTTACTTCTTTCTTACTTCTTTCTAACTTCTTTCTTACTTCTTTCTTACTTCTTTCTAACTTCTTTCTTTCTTTCTTCTTTCATTCTTCTTTGTTTCTTACTTCTTTCTTACTTCTTTCTTACTTCTTTCTTTCTTACTTCTTTCTTACTTCTTTCTTACTTCTTTCTTACTTCTTTCTTCTTTCTTTCTTACTTCTTTCTTACTTCTTTCTTACTTCTTTCTTACTTCTTTCTTACTTCTAACTTCTTTCTTACTTCTTTCTTACTTCTTTCTTACTTCTTTTTTACTACTTTCTTCTTTCTTTCTTTCTTCTTTCTTACTTCTTTCTTACTTCTTTCTTACTTCTTTCTTACTTCTTTCTTACTTCTTTTTCTTTCTTTCTTATTTCTTTCTTACTTCTTTCTTACTTCTTTCTTACTTATTTCTTACTTCTTTCTTACTTCTTTCTTCTTTCTTTCTTACTTCTTTCTTACTTCTTTCTTACTTCTTTCTTACTTCTTTCTTACTTCTTTCTTACTTCTTTCTAACTTCTTTCTTACTTCTTTCTTACTTCTTTCTTACTTATTTCTTACTTCTTTCTATCTTCTTTCTTACTTCTTTCTTTCTTCTTTCTTACTTCTTTCCTACTTCTTTCTTACTTCTTTCTTAGTTCTTTCTTCATTCCTTCTTACTTCTTTCTTACTTCTTTCTTACTTCTTTCTTGCTTCTTTCTTTCTTCTTTCTTTCTTCTCTCTTTCTTCTCTCTTTCTTCTTACTTTCTTCTTTCTTTCTTCTTTCTTTCTTACTTCTTTCTTACTTCTTTCTCTCTTTCTTCTTGCTTTCTTCTTTCTTATTTCTAAATTCTTTCTAACTTCTTTCTAACTTCTTTTTCTTTCTTTCTTACTTCGTTCTTACTTCTTTCTTAATTCTTTCTTCTTTCTTTCTTACTACTTTCTTACTTCTTTCTTACTTCTTTCTTACTTCTTTCTTACTTCTTTCTTACTTCTTTATTTCTTAATTCTTTCGTACTTCTTTCTAACTTCTTTCTTACTTCTTTCTTTCTTCTTTCTTACTTCTTTTTTTCTTTTTTCTTACTTCTTTCTTCCTTCTTTCTTACTTCTTTCTTACTTTTTTCTTACCTCTTTCTAACTTCTTTTTTCTTCTTTCTTTCTTCTTTCTTTCTTACTTCTTTCTTATTTCTTTCTTACTTCTTTCTTATTTGTTTCGTACTTCTTTCTTTATATTTCTTACTTCTTTCTTACTTCTTTCTTACTTCTTTCTTTCTTCTATCTTTCTTCTCTCTTTCTTCTCTCTTTCTTCTTACTTTCTTCTTTTTTCTTCTTTCTTTCTTACTTCTTTCTTACTTCTTTCTCTCTTTCTTCTTGCTTTCTTCTTTCTTTCTTATTTCTAAATTCTTTCTAACTTCTTTCTAACTTCTTTCCTATTTCTTTCTTACTTCTTTCTTTCTTTCTTCTTTCTTACTTCTTTCTAACTTCTTTCTTACTTCTTTCTTACTTCTTTCTAACTTTTTTCTTACTTCTTTCTTAGTTCTTTCTAACTTCTTTCTTACTTCTTTCTTACTTCTTTCTAACTTCTGTCTTTCTTCTTTCTTTCTTCTTTCTTTCTTACTTCTTTCTTACTTCTTTCTAACTTCTTTCTTACTTCTTTCTTACTTCTTTCTTACTTCTTTCTTACTTCTTTCTTACTTCTTTCTTACTTCTTTCTTACTTCTTTCTTACTTCTTTCTTACTTCATTCTTACTTCTTTCTTTCTTACTTCTTTCTTACTTCTTTCTTACTTCTTTCTAACTTCTTTCTTACTTCTTTCTTACTTCTTTCTTCTTTCTTTCTTTCTTCTTTCTTACTTATTTCTTACTTCTTTCTTACTTCTTTCTTCTTTCTTTCTTACTTCTTTCTTACTTCTTTCTTACTTCTTTCTTACTTCTTTCTTACTTCTTCCTTCTTTCTTTCTTACTTCTTTCTTACTTCTTTCTTACTTCTTTCTTACTTCTTTCTTACTTCTTACTAACTTCTTTCTTAC
Source organism: Columba livia (assembly GCF_036013475.1). Classification (NCBI taxonomy): domain Eukaryota; kingdom Metazoa; phylum Chordata; class Aves; order Columbiformes; family Columbidae; genus Columba; species Columba livia. Next base: position 372,978 of record NW_027043065.1, read on the forward strand.
TTCTTTCTTTCTTCTTTCTTACTTCTTTCTTACTTCTTTCTTACTTCTTACTTTCTTCTTTTTTCTTCTTTCTTTCTTACTTCTTTCTTACTTCTTTCTCTCTTTCTTCTTGCTTTCTTCTTTCTTTCTTTTTTCTAAATTCTTTCTAACTTCTTTCTAACTTCTTTCTTATTTCTTTCTTATTTCTTTCCTCCTTTCTTCTTTCTTACTTCTTTCTAACTTCTTTCTTACTTCTTTCTTACTTCTTTCTAACTTCTTTCTTACTTCTTTCTTACTTCTTTCTAACTTCTTTCTTACTTCTTTCTTACTTCTTTCTAACTTCTGTCTTTCTTCTTTCTTTCTTCTTTCTTTCTTACTTCTTTCTTACTTCTTTCTAACTTCTTTCTTACTTCTTTGTTACTTCTTTCTTACTTCTTTCTTAATTCTTTCTTACTTCTTTCTTACTTCTTTCTTACTTCTTTCTTACTTCTTTCTAACTTCTTTCTTTCTTCTTTCATTCTTCTTTCTTTCTTACTTCTTTCTTTCTTCTCTCTTATTTCTTTCTTTCCTCTTTCTTTCTTACTTCTTTCTTACTTCTTTCTTACTTCTTTCTTACTTCTTTCTTCTTTCTTTCTTAATTCTTTCTTACTTCTTTCTTACTTCTTACTAACTTCTTTCTTACTTCTTTCTTACTTCTTTCTTACTTCTTTCTTACTTCTTTCTTACTTCTTTCTAACTTCTTTCTTTCTTCTTTCATTCTTCTTTCATTCTTACTTCTTTCTTACTTCTTTCTTACTTCCTTCTTACTTCTTTCTTACTTCTTTCTAACTTCTTTCTTACTTCTTTCTTACTTCTTTCTAACTTCTTTCTTTCTTTCTTCTTTCATTCTTCTTTGTTTCTTACTTCTTTCTTACTTCTTTCTTACTTCTTTCTTTCTTACTTCTTTCTTACTTCTTTCTTACTTCTTTCTTACTTCTTTCTTCTTTCTTTCTTACTTCTTTCTTACTTCTTTCTTACTTCTTTCTTACTTCTTTCTTACTTCTAACTTCTTTCTTACTTCTTTCTTACTTCTTTCTTACTTCTTTTTTACTACTTTCTTCTTTCTTTCTTTCTTCTTTCTTACTTCTTTCTTACTTCTTTCTTACTTCTTTCTTACTTCTTTCTTACTTCTTTTTCTTTCTTTCTTATTTCTTTCTTACTTCTTTCTCACTTCTATCTTACTTCTTTCTTCTTTCTTTCTTACTTCTTTCTTACTTCTTTCTTACTTATTTCTTACTTCTTTCTTACTTCTTTCTTCTTTCTTTCTTACTTCTTTCTTACTTCTTTCTTACTTCTTTCTTACTTCTTTCTTACTTCTTTCTTACTTCTTTCTAACTTCTTTCTTACTTCTTTCTTACTTCTTTCTTACTTATTTCTTACTTCTTTCTATCTTCTTTCTTACTTCTTTCTTTCTTCTTTCTTACTTCTTTCCTACTTCTTTCTTACTTCTTTCTTAGTTCTTTCTTCATTCCTTCTTACTTCTTTCTTACTTCTTTCTTACTTCTTTCTTGCTTCTTTCTTTCTTCTTTCTTTCTTCTCTCTTTCTTCTCTCTTTCTTCTTACTTTCTTCTTTCTTTCTTCTTTCTTTCTTACTTCTTTCTTACTTCTTTCTCTCTTTCTTCTTGCTTTCTTCTTTCTTATTTCTAAATTCTTTCTAACTTCTTTCTAACTTCTTTTTCTTTCTTTCTTACTTCGTTCTTACTTCTTTCTTAATTCTTTCTTCTTTCTTTCTTACTACTTTCTTACTTCTTTCTTACTTCTTTCTTACTTCTTTCTTACTTCTTTCTTACTTCTTTCTTACTATTTTCTTTCTTAATTCTTTCGTACTTCTTTCTAACTTCTTTCTTACTTCTTTCTTTCTTCTTTCTTACTTCTTTCTTTCTTTTTTCTTACTTCTTTCTTCCTTCTTTCTTACTTCTTTCTTACTTTTTTCTTACCTCTAACTTCTTTTTTCTTCTTTCTTTCTTCTTTCTTTCTTACTTCTTTCTTATTTCTTTCTTACTTCTTTCTTTCTTACTTCTTTCTTATTTGTTTCGTACTTCTTTCTTTATATTTCTTACTTCTTTCTTACTTCTTTCTAACTTCTTTCTTTCTTCTTTCTTTCTTCTCTCTTTCTTCTCTCTTTCTTCTTACTTTCTTCTTTTTTCTTCTTTCTTTCTTACTTCTTTCTTACTTCTTTCTCTCTTTCTTCTTGCTTTCTTCTTTCTTTCTTATTTCTAAATTCTTTCTAACTTCTTTCTAACTTCTTTCTTATTTTTTCTTACTTCTTTCTTTCTTTCTTCTTTCTTACTTCTTTCTAACTTCTTTCTTTCTTACTTCTTTCTTACTTCTTTCTTACTTCTTTCTTACTTCTTTCTTCTTTCTTTCTTACTTCTTTCTTACTTCTTTCTTACTTCTTTCTTACTTCTTTCTTACTTCTAACTTCTTTCTTACTTCTTTCTTACTTCTTTCTTACTTCTTTTTTACTACTTTCTTCTTTCTTTCTTTCTTCTTTCTTACTTCTTTCTTACTTCTTTCTTACTTCTTTCTTACTTCTTTCTTACTTCTTTTTCTTTCTTTCTTATTTCTTTCTTACTTCTTTCTCACTTCTATCTTACTTCTTTCTTCTTTCTTTCTTACTTCTTTCTTACTTCTTTCTTACTTATTTCTTACTTCTTTCTTACTTCTTTCTTCTTTCTTTCTTACTTCTTTCTTACTTCTTTCTTACTTCTTTCTTACTTCTTTCTTACTTCTTTCTAACTTCTTTCTTTCTTCTTTCTTACTTCTTTCTTACTTATTTCTTACTTCTTTCTATCTTCTTTCTTACTTCTTTCTTTCTTCTTTCTTACTTCTTTCCTACTTCTTTCTTACTTCTTTCTTAGTTCTTTCTTCATTCCTTCTTACTTCTTTCTTACTTCTTTCTTACTTCTTTCTTGCTTCTTTCTTTCTTCTTTCTTTCTTCTCTCTTTCTTCTCTCTTTCTTCTTACTTTCTTCTTTCTTTCTTCTTTCTTTCTTACTTCTTTCTTACTTCTTTCTCTCTTTCTTCTTGCTTTCTTCTTTCTTATTTCTAAATTCTTTCTAACTTCTTTCTAACTTCTTTTTCTTTCTTTCTTACTTCGTTCTTACTTCTTTCTTAATTCTTTCTTCTTTCTTTCTTACTACTTTCTTTCTTTTTTCTTACTTCTTTCTTCCTTCTTTCTTACTTCTTTCTTACTTTTTTCTTACCTCTTTCTAACATCTTTTTCCTTCTTTCTTTCTTCTTTCTTTCTTACTTCTTTCTTATTTCTTTCTTACTTCTTTCTTTCTTACTTCTTTCTTATTTGTTTCGTACTTCTTTCTTTATATTTCTTACTTCTTTCTTACTTCTTTCTTACTTCTTTCTTTCTTCTTTCTTTCTTCTCTCTTTCTTCTCTCTTTCTTCTTACTTTCTTCTTTTTTCTTCTTTCTTTCTTACTTCTTTCTTACTTCTTTCTCTCTTTCTTCTTGCTTTCTTCTTTCTTCCTTATTTCTAAATTCTTTCTAACTTCTTTCTAACTTCTTTCTTATTTTTTCTTACTTCTTTCTTTCTTTCTTCTTTCTTACTTCTTTCTAACTTCTTTCTTACTTCTTTCTTACTTCTTTCTAACTTTTTTCTTACTTCTTTCTTACATCTTTCTAACTTCTTTCTTACTTCTTTCTTACTTCTTTCTAACTTCTGTCTTTCTTCTTTCTTTCTTCTTTCTTTCTTACTTCTTTCTTACTTCTTTCTAACTTCTTTCTTACTTCTTTCTTACTTCTTTCTTACTTCTTTCTTACTTCTTTCTTACTTCTTTCTTACTTCTTTCTAACTTCTTTCTTTCTTCTTTCATTCTTCTTTCTTTCTTACTTCTTTCTTACTTCTTTCTTACTTCTTTCTAACTTCTTTCTTACTTCTTTCTTACTTCTTTTTCTTTCTTTCTTTCTTCTTTCTTACTTATTTCTTACTTCTTTCTTACTTCTTTCTTCTTTCTTTCTTACTTCTTTCTTACTTCTTTCTTACTTCTTTCTTACTTCTTTCTTACTTCTTCCTTCTTTCTTTCTTACTTCTTTCTTACTTCTTTCTTACTTCTTTCTTACTTCTTTCTTACTTCTTTCTTACTTCTTACTAACTTCTTTCTTACTTCTTTCTTTCTTCTTTCTTACTTCTTTCTTACTTCTTTCTTACTTCTTACTTTCTTCTTTTTCTTCTTTCTTTCTTACTTCTTTCTTACTTCTTTCTCTCTTTCTTTTTGCTTTCTTCTTTCTTTCTTATTTCTAAATTCTTTCTAACTTCTTTCTAACTTCTTTCTTATTTCTTTCTTATTTCTTTCCTTCTTTCTTCTTTCTTACTTCTTTCTAACTTCTTTCTTACTTCTTTCTTACTTCTTTCTAACTTCTTCTTACTTCTTTCTTACTTCTTTCTAACTTCTTTCTTACTTCTTTCTTACTTCTTTCTAACTTCTGTCTTTCTTCTTTCTTTCTTCTTTCTTTCTTACTTCTTTCTTACTTCTTTCTAACTTCTTTCTTACTTCTTTGTTACTTCTTTCTTACTCTTTCTTAATTCTTTCTTACTTCTTTCTTACTTCTTTCTTACTTCTTTCTTACTTCTTTCTAACTTCTTTCTTTCTTCTTTCATTCTTCTTTCTTTCTTACTTCTTTCTTTCTTCTCTCTTTCTTCTTTCTTTCCTCTTTCTTTCTTACTTCTTTCTTACTTCTTTCTTACTTCTTTCTTACTTCTTTCTTCTTCTTTCTTAATTCTTTCTTACTTCTTTCTTACTTCTTACTAACTTCTTTCTTACTTCTTTCTTACTTCTTTCTTACTTCTTTCTAACTTCTTTCTTACTTCTTTCTTACTTCTTTCTTACTTCTTTCTTCTTTCTTTTCTTTCTTCTTTCTTACTTCTTTCTTACTTCTTTCTTACTTCTTTCTTCTTTCTTTCTTACTTCTTTCTTACTTCTTTCTTACTTCTTTCTTACTTCTTTCTTACTTCTTTCTTACTTCTTTCTTCTTTCTTTCTTACTTCTTTCTTACTTCTTTCTTACTTCTTTCTTACTTCTTACTAACTTCTTTCTTACTTCTTTCTTCCTTCTTTCTTACTTCTTTCTAAATTCTTTCTTACTTCTTCTTACTTCTTTCTTACTTCTTTCTAACTTCTTTTTTCTTCTTACTTTCTTCTTTCTTTCTTACTTCTTTCTTACTTCTTTCTTACTTCTTTCTTACTTCTTTCTTACTTATTTCTTACTTCTTTCTTACTTCTTTCTTTCTTACTTCTTTCGTACTTCTTTCTTACTTCCTTCTTACTTCTTTCTTACTTCTTTCTTAATTCTTTCTTTCTTCTTTCTTACTTCTTTCTTTCTTCTTTCTTACTTCTTTCTTACTTCTTTCTCTCTTTCTTCTTGCTTTCTTCTTTCTTTCTTATTTCTAAATTCTTTCTAACTTCTTTCTAACTTCTTTCTTACTTCTTTCTTACTTCTTTCTAACTTCTTTCTTACTTCTTTCTTACTTGTCTTTCTTCTTTCTTTCTTCTTTCTTTCTTACTTCTTTCTTAATTCTTTCTAACTTCATTCTTACTTCTTTCTTACTTTTTCTTACTTCTTTCTTACTTCTTTCTTACTTCTTTCTTACTACTTTCTTACTTCTTTCTTACTTCTTTCTTACTTCTTTCTTACTTCTTTCTAACTTCTTTCTTTCTTCTTTCATTCTTCTTTCTTTCTTACTTCTTTCTTACTTCTTTCTTACTTCTTTCTTTCTTACTTCTTTCTTACTTCTTTCTTACTTCTTTCTTACTTATTTCTTACTTCTTTCTTACTTCTTTCTTACTTCTTTCTTACTTCTTTCTTACTTCTTTCTTACTTCTTTCTAACTTCTTTCTTACTTCTTTCTTACTTCTTTCTAACTTCTTTCTTCTACTTCTTTCTTACTTCTTTCTACTTCTTCATACTTCTTTCTTCTTCTTTCTTTCTTCTTTCTTACGTTTCTTACTTCTTTCTTACTTCTTTCTAACTTCTTTCTACTTCTTTCTTTCTTCTTCTTTCTTCTCTCTTCTTCTCTCTTTCTTCTTTCTTCCTCTTTCTTTCTTCTTTCTTTCTTACTTTTTATTACTTCTTTCTTACTTCTTTCTTTCTTACTTCTTTCTTAATTCTTTCTTACTTCTTTCTTTCTTAATTTTTTCTTTCTTTCTTTCTTCTTTCTTTCTACTTCTTTCTTACTTCTTTCTTCTTTCATTCTTACTTCTTTCTTACTTCTTTCTTCTTTCTTCTTACTTCTTTCTTCTTTCTTACTTCTTTCTTACTTCTTTCTTTCTTCTTTCTTCTTTCTTTCTTTCTTCTTTCTTACTTCTTTCGTACTTCTTTCTTACTTCTTCTTACTTCTTCTTCATTCCTTCTTACTTCTTTCTTACTTCTTTCTTACTTCTTTCTTTCTTACTTCTTTCTTACTTCTTTCTTACTTCTTTCTTACTTATTTCTTACTTCTTTCTTACTTCTTTCTTACTTCTTTCTAACTTCTGTCTTTCTTCTTGCTTTCTTCTTCTTTCTTATTTCTAAATTCTTTCTAACTTCTTTCTAACTTCTTTCTTACTTCTTTCTAACTTCTTTCTTACTTCTTTCTACTTCTTTCTAACTTCTGTCTTTCTTCTTTCTTTCTTCTTTCTTTCTTACTTCTTTCTTAATTCTTTCTAACTTCATTCTTACTTCTTTCTTACTTTTCTTACTTCTTTCTTACTTCTTTCTTACTTCTTTCTTACTACTTTCTTACTTCTTTCTTACTTCTTTCTTACTTCTTTCTTACTTCTTTCTAACTTCTTTCTTTCTTCTTTCATTCTTCTTTCTTTCTTACTTCTTTCTTACTTCTTCTTACTTCTTTCTTTCTACTTCTTTCTTACTTCTTTCTTACTTCTTTCTTACTTATTTCTTACTTCTTTCTTACTTCTTTCTTACTTCTTTCTAACTTCTTTCTTACTTCTTTCTTACTTCTTTCTAACTTCTTTCTTACTTCTTTCTTACTTCTTTCTAACTTCTGTCTTTCTTCTTTCTTTCTTCTTTCTTTCTTACTTCTTTCTTACTTCTTTCTAACTTCTTTCTTACTTCTTTGTTACTTCTTTCTTACTTCTTTCTTAATTCTTTCTTACTTCTTTCTTACTTCTTTCTTACTTCTTCTTACTTCTTTCTAACTTCTTTCTTTCTTCTTTCATTCTTCTTTCTTTCTTACTTCTTTCTTTCTTCTCTCTTTCTTCTTTCTTTCCTCTTTCTTCTTACTTCTTCTTACTTCTTTCTTACTTCTTTCTTACTTCTTTCTTCTTTCTTTCTTAATTCTTTCTTACTTCTTTCTTACTTCTTACTAACTTCTTTCTTACTTCTTTCTTACTTCTTTCTTACTTCTTTCTTACTTCTTTCTTACTTCTTTCTTACTTCTTTCTAACTTCTTTCTTCTTCTTTCATTCTTCTTTCATTCTTACTTCTTTCTTACTTCTTTCTTACTTCCTTCTTACTTCTTTCTTACTTCTTTCTAACTTCTTTCTTACTTCTTTCTTACTTCTTTCTAACTTCTTTCTTTCTTTCTTCTTTCATTCTTCTTTGTTCTTACTTCTTTCTTACTTCTTTCTTACTTCTTTCTTTCTTACTTCTTTCTTACTTCTTTCTTACTTCTTTCTTACTTCTTTCTTCTTTCTTTCTTACTTCTTTCTTACTTCTTTCTTACTTCTTTCTTACTTCTTTCTTACTTCTAACTTCTTTCTTACTTCTTTCTTACTTCTTTCTTACTTCTTTTTACTACTTTCTTCTTTCTTTCTTTCTTCTTTCTTACTTCTTTCTTACTTCTTTCTTACTTCTTTCTTACTTCTTTCTTACTTCTTTTCTTTCTTTCTTATTTCTTTCTTACTTCTTTCTCACTTCTATCTTACTTCTTTCTTCTTCTTTCTTACTTCTTTCTTACTTCTTTCTTACTTATTTCTTACTTCTTTCTTACTTCTTTCTTCTTTCTTTCTTACTTCTTTCTTACTTCTTTCTTACTTCTTTCTTACTTCTTTCTTACTTCTTTCTTACTTCTTTCTAACTTCTTTCTTACTTCTTTCTTACTTCTTTCTTACTTATTTCTTACTTCTTTCTATCTTCTTTCTTACTTCTTCTTTCTTCTTTCTTACTTCTTTCCTACTTCTTTCTTACTTCTTTCTTAGTTCTTTCTTCATTCCTTCTTACTTCTTTCTTACTTCTTTCTTACTTCTTCTTGCTTCTTTCTTTCTTCTTTCTTTCTTCTCTCTTCTTCTCTCTTTCTTCTTACTTTCTTCTTTCTTTCTTCTTTCTTTCTTACTTCTTTCTTACTTCTTTCTCTCTTTCTTCTTGCTTTCTTCTTTCTTATTTCTAAATTCTTTCTAACTTATTTCTAACTTCTTTTTCTTTCTTTCTTACTTCGTTCTTACTTCTTTCTTAATTCTTTCTTCTTTCTTTCTTACTACTTTCTTACTTCTTTCTTACTTCTTTCTTACTTCTTTCTTACTTCTTTCTTACTTCTTTCTTACTTCTTTCTTTCTTAATTCTTTCGTACTTCTTTCTAACTTCTTTCTTACTTCTTTCTTTCTTCTTTCTTACTTCTTTCTTTCTTTTTTCTACTTCTTTCTTCCTTCTTTCTTACTTCTTTCTACTTTTTTCTTACCTCTTTCTAACTTCTTTTTCTTCTTTCTTTCTTCTTTCTTTCTTACTTCTTTCTTATTCTTTCTTACTTCTTTCTTCTTACTTCTTTCTTATTTGTTTCGTACTTCTTTCTTTATATTTCTTACTTCTTTCTTACTTCTTTCTAACTTCTTTCTTTCTTCTTTCTTTCTTCTCTCTTTCTTCTCTCTTTCTTCTTACTTTCTTCTTTTTTCTTCTTTCTTTCTTACTTCTTTCTTACTTCTTTCTCTCTTTCTTCTTGCTTTCTTCTTTCTTTCTTATTTCTAAATTCTTTCTAACTTCTTTCTAACTTCTTCTTATTTTTCTTACTTCTTTCTTTCTTTCTTCTTTCTTACTTCTTTCTAACTTCTTTCTTTCTACTTCTTTCTTACTTCTTCTACTTCTTTCTTCTTTCTTTCTTCTTTCTTCTTACTTCTTTCTTACTTCTTTCTTACTTCTTTCTTACTTCTTTCTTACTTCTTAACTTCTAACTTCTTTCTTACTTCTTTCTTACTTCTTTCTTACTTCTTTTTTACTACTTTCTTCTTTCTTTCTTTCTTCTTTCTTACTTCTTTCTACTTCTTTCTTACTTCTTTCTTACTTCTTTCTTACTTCTTTTCTTTCTTTCTTATTTCTTTCTTACTTCTTTCTCACTTCTATCTTACTTCTTTCTTCTTTCTTTCTTACTTCTTTCTTACTTCTTTCTTACTTATTTCTTACTTCTTTCTTACTTCTTTCTTCTTTACTTCTTTACTTCTTTCTTACTTCTTTCTTACTTCTTTCTTACTTCTTTCTTACTTCTTCTTTCTTCTTCTTTCTTACTTCTTTCTAACTTCTTTCTTACTTCTTTTACTTCTTTCTTACTTCTTTCTTCTTTCTTACTTCTTTCTTACTTCTTTCTTCTTTCTTACTTCTTTCTAACTTCTTTCTTTCTTCTTTCATACATCTTCTTTCTTCTTACTTCTTTCTTTCTTCTCTCTTTCTTCTTCTTCTTTCTTCTTCTTTCTTACTTCTTTCTTACTTCTTTCTTACTTCTTTCTTACTTCTTTCTTACTTCTTTCTTACTTCTTTCTAACTTCTTTCTTACTTCTTACTTCTTTCTACTTCTTTCTACTTCTTCTTACTTCTTTCTTACTTCTTTCTTACTTCTTTCTTACTTCTCTTTCTTACTTCTTTCTTCTTTCTTACTTTCTTCTTCTTTCTTACTTCTTCTTACTTCTTTCTTACTTCTTTCTTCTTCTTTCTTACTTCTTTCTTACTTCTTTCTTACTTCTTTCTTACTTCTTTCTTACTTCTTTCTTACTTCTTTCTTACTTCTTTCTTACTTCTTTCTTACTTCTTTCTTACTTCTTTCTTACTTCTTTCTACTTCTTCTTACTTCTTTCTTACTTCTTTCTTACTTCTTTCTTACTTCTTTCTTACTTCTTTCTTACTTCTTTCTTACTTCTTCTTCTTCTTACTTTCTTCTTTCTTACTCTTTCTTACTTCTTTCTTACTTCTTTCTTACTTCTTTCTTACTTCTTTCTTACTTCTTTCTTACTTCTTTCTTACTTCTTTCTACTTCTTTCTTCTTACTTCTTTCTTACTTCTTTCTTACTTCTTCTTTCTTACTTCTTTCTTACTTCTTTCTTACTTCTTTCTTTCTTTCTTTCTTCTTTCTTTCTTCTTTCTTCTTCTTTCTTCTTCTTCTTCTCTCTTTCTTCTTGCTTTCTTCTTTCTTTCTATTTCTAACTTCTTTCTAACTTCTTTCTAACTTCTTTCTTTCTTACTTCTTTCTAACTTCTTTCTTACTTCTTTCTTACTTCTTTCTAACTTCTTTCTTTCTTCTTTCTTTCTTACTTCTTTCTTAATTCTTTCTACTTCATTCTACTTCTTTCTTACTTTTCTTACTTCTTTCTTACTTCTTTCTTACTTCTTTCTTACTACTTTCTTACTTCTTTCTTACTTCTTTCTTACTTCTTTCTTACTTCTTTCTAACTTCTTTCTTTCTTCTTTCATTCTTCTTTCTTTCTTACTTCTTTCTTACTTCTTTCTTACTTCTTTCTTTCTTACTTCTTTCTTACTTCTTTCTTACTTCTTTCTTACTTATTTCTTACTTCTTTCTTACTTCTTTCTTACTTCTTTCTTACTTCTTTCTTACTTCTTTCTTACTTCTTTCTAACTTCTTTCTTACTTCTTTCTTACTTCTTTCTAACTTCTTTCTTTCTTCTTTCATTCTTCTTTCTTTCTTACTTCTTTCTTACTTCTTTCTTACTTCTTTCTTTCTTACTTCTTTCTTACTTCTTTCTTACTTCTTTCTTACTTATTTCTTACTTCTTTCTTACTTCTTTCTTACTTCTTTCTTACTTCTTTCTTACTTCTTTCTTACTTCTTTCTAACTTCTTTCTTACTTCTTTCTTACTTCTTTCTTACTTCTCTCATACTTCTTTCTTCTTTCTTTCTTTCTTCTTTCTTACGTTTCTTACTTCTTTCTTACTTCTTTCTAACTTCTTTCTTACTTCTTTCTTTCTTCTTTCTTTCTTCTCTCTTTCTTCTCTCTTTCTTCTTTCTTTCCTCTTTCTTTCTTCTTTCTTTCTTACTTTTTTCTTACTTCTTTCTTACTTCTTTCTTTCTTACTTCTTTCTTACTTCTTTCTTACTTCTTTCTTTCTTAATTTTTTCTTCTTTCTTTCTTCTTTCTTTCTTACTTCTTTCTTACTTCTTTCTTCTTTCATTCTTACTTCTTTCTTACTTCTTTCTTCTTTCTTTCTTACTTCTTTCTTCTTTCTTACTTCTTTCTTACTTCTTTCTTACTTCTTTCTTCTTTCTTTCTTCTTTCTTCTTTCTTTCTTTCTTCTTTCTTCCTTCTTTCGTACTTCTTTCTTACTTCTTTCTTACTTCTTTCTTCATTCCTTCTTACTTCTTTCTTACTTCTTTCTTACTTCTTTCTAACTTCTTTCTTACTTCTTTCTTACTACTCTTTCTTTCTTAATTCTTTCTTACTTCTTTCTTACTTCTTCTTTCTTCTTTCTTCTACTTCTTTCTTACTTCTTTCTTACTTATTTCTTACTTCTTTCTTTCTTCTTCTTACTTCTTTCTTTCTTCTTTCTTACTTCTTCCTTACTTCTTTCTACTTCTTTCTTACTTCTTTCTTACTTCTTTCTTACTTCTTTCTTACTTCTTTCTTACTTCTTTCCTCATTCCTTCTTACTTCTTTCTTACTTTTTCTTACTTCTTTCTTACTTCATTCTTACTTCTTTCTTTCTTCTTTCTTTCTTCTCTCTTTCTTCTCTTCTTCTCTTCTTTCCTCTTTCTTTCTTCTTTCTTTCTTACTTCTTTCTTACTTCTTTCTTTCTTTCTTCTTGCTTTATTCTTTCTTTCTTATTTCTAAATTCTTTCTAACTTCTTTCTAACTTCTTTCTTATTTCTTTCTTACTTCTTCCTTTCTTCTTTCTTACTTCTTTCTAACTTCTTTCTTACTTCTTTCTTACTTCTTTCTAACTTCTTTCTTTCTTTTTTCATTCTTCTTTGTTTCTTACTTCTTTCTTACTTCTTTCTTACTTCTTTCTTTCTTACTTCTTTCTTACTTCTTTCTTCCTTCTTTCTTACTTCTTTTCTTACTTCTTTCTTCTTTCTTCTTACTTCTTTCTTACTTCTTTCTTACTTCTTTCTTACTTCTTTCTTACTTCTTTCTTCTTTCTTTCTTACTTCTTTCTTACTTCTTTCTTACTTCTTTCTTACTTCTTACTAATTTCTTTCTTACTTCTTTCTTCCTTCTTTCTTACTTCTTTCTAAATTCTTTCTTACTTCTTTCTTACTTCTTTCTTACTTCTTTCTAACTTCTTTTTTCTTCTTACTTTCTTACTTCTTTCTTACTTCTTTCTTAATTCTTTCTCTCTTTCTTCTTGCTTTCTTCTTTCTTTCTTATTTCTAAATTCTTTCTAACTTCTTTCTAACTTCTTTTTCTTTCTTTCTTACTTCGTTCTTACTTCTTTCTTCTTTCTTTCTTACTACTTTCTTATTTCTTTCTTACTTCTTTCTTACTTCTTTCTTACTTCTTTCTTACTTCTTTCTTTCTTACTTCTTTCGTACTTCTTTCTTACTTCCTTCTTACTTCTTTCTTTCTTCTTTCTTACTTCTTTCTTTCTTTTTTCTTACTTCTTTCTTACTTCTTTCTTACTTCTTTCTTACTTTTTTCTTACTTCTTTCTAACTTCTTTTTTCTTCTTTTTTTCTTCTTTCTTTCTTACTTCTTTCTTACTTCTTTCTTAATTCTTTCTTTCTTACTTCTTTCTTATTTGTTTCGTACTTCTTTCTTTATATTTCTTACTTCTTTCTTACTTCTTTCTTACTTCTTTCTCTCTTTCTTCTTGCTTTCTTCTTTCTTTCTTATTTCTAAATTCTTTCTAACTTCTTTCTAACTTCTTTCTAACTTCTTTCTTACTTCTTTCTTACTTCTTTCTAACTTCTTTCTTACTTCTTTCTTACTTCTGTCTTTCTTCTTTCTTTCTTCTTTCTTTCTTACTTCTTTCTTACTTCTTTCTAACTTCTTTCTTACTTCTTTCTTACTTTTTCTTACTTCTTTCTTACTTCTTTCTTACTTCTTTCTTACTACTTTCTTACTTCTTTCTTACTTCTTTCTTACTTCTTTCTTACTTCTTTCTAACTTCTTTCTTTCTTCTTTCATTCTTCTTTCTTTCTTACTTCTTTCTTACTTCTTTCTTACTTCTTTCTTTCTTACTTCTTTCTTACTTCTTTCTTACTTCTTTCTTACTAATTTCTTACTTCTTTCTTACTTCTTTCTTACTTCTTTCTTACTTCTTTCTTACTTCTTTCTTACTTCTTCCTTACTTCTTTCTAACTTCTTTCTTACTTCTTTCTTACTTTTTTCTAACTTCTTTCTTTCTTACTTCTTTCTTACTTCTTTCTTACTTCTTTCATACTTCTTTCTTCTTTCTTTCTTTCTTCTTTCTTACTTTTCTTACTTCTTTCTTACTTGTTTCTAACTTCTTTCTTACTTCTTTCTTTCTTCTTTCTTCTCCCTTTCTTCTCTCTTTCTTCTTTCTTTCCTCTTTCTTTCTTCTTTCTTTCTTACTTTTTTCTTACTTCTTTCTTACTTCTTTCTTTCTTATTTCTTTCTTACTTCTTTCTTACTTCTTTCTTTCTTCTTTCTTACTTCTTTCTTTCTTACTTCTTTCGTACTTCTTTCTTACTTCCTTCTTACTTCTTTCTTTCTTCTTTCTTACTTCTTTCTTTCTTTTTTCTTACTTCTTTCTTACTTCTTTCTTACTTCTTTCTTACTTTTTTCTTACTTCTTTCTAACTTCTTTTTTCTTCTTTTTTTCTTCTTTCTTTCTTACTTCTTTCTTACTTCTTTCTTAATTCTTTCTTTCTTACTTCTTTCTTATTTGTTTCGTACTTCTTTCTTTGTATTTCTTACTTCTTTCTTACTTCTTTCTTACTTCTTTCTCTCTTTCTTCTTGCTTTCTTCTTTCTTTCTTATTTCTAAATTCTTTCTAACTTCTTTCTAACTTCTTTCTAACTTCTTTCTTACTTCTTTCTTACTTCTTTCTAACTTCTTTCTTACTTCTTTCTTACTTCTGTCTTTCTTCTTTCTTTCTTCTTTCTTTCTTACTTCTTTCTTACTTCTTTCTAACTTCTTTCTTACTTCTTTCTTACTTTTTCTTACTTCTTTCTTACTTCTTTCTTACTTCTTTCTTACTACTTTCTTACTTCTTTCTTACTTCTTTCTTACTTCTTTCTTACTTCTTTCTAACTTCTTTCTTTCTTCTTTCATTCTTCTTTCTTTCTTACTTCTTTCTTACTTCTTTCTTACTTCTTTCTTTCTTACTTCTTTCTTACTTCTTTCTTACTTCTTTCTTACTAATTTCTTACTTCTTTCTTACTTCTTTCTTACTTCTTTCTTACTTCTTTCTTACTTCTTTCTTACTTCTTCCTTACTTCTTTCTAACTTCTTTCTTACTTCTTTCTTACTTTTTTCTAACTTCTTTCTTTCTTACTTCTTTCTTACTTCTTTCTTACTTCTTTCATACTTCTTTCTTCTTTCTTTCTTTCTTCTTTCTTACTTTTCTTACTTCTTTCTTACTTGTTTCTAACTTCTTTCTTACTTCTTTCTTTCTTCTTTCTTCTCCCTTTCTTCTCTCTTTCTTCTTTCTTTCCTCTTTCTTTCTTCTTTCTTTCTTACTTTTTTCTTACTTCTTTCTTACTTCTTTCTTTCTTACTTCTTTCTTACTTCTTTCTTACTTCTTTCTTACTTCTTTCTTTCTTCTTTCTTACTTCTTTCTTCTTTCTTTCTTACTTCTTTCTAAGTTCTTTCTCACTTCTTTCTTACTTCTTTCTTACTTCTTTCTAACTTCTTTCTTTCTTAATTTTTTCTTCTTTCTTTCTTCTTTCTTTCTTACTTCTTTCTTACTTCTTTCTTTCTTCTTTCTTACTTCTTTCTTTCTTCTTTCTTACTTCTTTCTTACTTCTTTCTTCTTTCTTTCTTACTTCTTTCTTCTTTCTTACTTCTTTCTTAATTCTTTCTTACTTCTTTCTTTCTTCTTTCTTCTTTCTTTCTTTCTTCTTTCTTTCTTCTTTCGTACTTCTTTCTTACTTCTTTCTTACTTCTTTCTTCATTCCTTCTTACTTCTTTCTTACTTCTTTCTTACTTCTTTCTTACTTCTTTCTTACTTCTTTCTTACTTCATTCTTACTTCTTTCTTTCTTCTTTCTTTCTTCTCTCTTTCTTCTCTCTTTCTTCTTTATTTCCTCTTTCTTTCTTCTTTCTTTCTTACTTCTTTCTTACTTCTTTCTTTCTTTCTTCTTGCTTTATTCTTTCTTTCTTATTTCTAAATTCTTTCTAACTTCTTTCTAACTTCTTTCTTATTTCTTTCTTACTTCTTCCTTTCTTCTTTCTTACTTCTTTCTAACTTCTTTCTTACTGCTTTCTTACTTCTTTCTAACTTCTTTCTTTCTTATTTCATTCTTCTTTGTTTCTTACTTCTTTCTTACTTCTTTCTTACTTCTTTCTTTCTTACTTCTTTCTTACTTCTTTCTTGCTTCTTTCTTACTTCTTTCTTACTTCTTTCTTACTTCTTTCTTCTTTCTTTCTTACTTCTTTCTTAGTTCTTTCTTACTTCTTTCTTACTTCTTACTAACTTCTTTCTTACTTCTTTCTTACTTCTTTCTTACTTCTTTCTTCTTTCTTAATTCTTCTTTCTTCTTTCTTACATCTTTCTTACTTCTTTCTTACTTCTTTCTTACTTCTTTTTCTTTCTTTCTTATTTCTTTCTTACTTCTTTCTCTTTCTTACTACTTTCTTTCTTACTTCTTTGTTACTTCTTTCGTACTTCTTTCTTTCTTATTTCTTACTTCTTTCTCACTTCTTTCTTACTTCTTTCTTCTTTATTTCTTACTTCTTTCTTACTTCTTTCTTACTTCTTTCTTTCTTCTTTCTTACTTCTTTCTTTCTTCTTTCTTACTTCTTTCTTACTTCTTTCTTACTTCTTTCTTTCTTCTTTCTTACTTCTTTCTTTCTTCTTTCTTACTTCTTTCTTTCTTCTTTCTTACTTCTTTCTTACTTCTTTCTTCTTTCTTTCTTACTTCTTTCTTACTTCTTTCTTACTTATTTCTTACTTCTTTCTTACTTCTTTCTTACATCTTTCTTCATTCCTTCTTACTTCTTTCTTACTACTTTCTTACTTCTTTCTTACTTCTTTCTTACTTCTTTCATTCTTCTTTCTTTCTTCCCTCTTTCTTTTCTCTTTCTTCTTACTTTCTTCTTTCTTTCTTCTTTCTTTCCTACTTCTTTCTTACTTCTTTCTCTCTTTCTTCTTGCTTTCTTCTTTCTTTCTTATTTCTAAATACTTTCTAACTTCTTTCTATCTTCTTTCTTATTTCTTTCTTACTTCTTTCTTTCTTTCTTCTTTCTTACTTCTTTCTAATTTCTTTCTTACTTCTTTCTTACTTCTTTCTAACTTCTTTCTTACTTCTTACTTCTTTCTAACTTCTTTCTTTCTTCTTTCTTTCTTCTTTCTTTCTTACTTCTTTCTTACTTCTTTCTTACTTCTTTCTTTCTTACCTCTTTCTTACTTATTTCTTACTTCTTTCTTACTTCTTTCTTACTTCTTTCTTCTTTCTTACTTCTTTCTTACTTCTTTCTTACTTCTTTCTTACTTCTTTCTTCTTTCTAACTTCTTTCTTACTTCTTTCTATCTTCTTTCTTACTTCTTTCTTACTTCTTTCTTCTTTCTTACTTCTTTCTATATTCTTTCTTACTTCTTTCTTACTTCTTTCTAAATTCTTTCTCTCTTCTTTCTTACTTATTTCTTACTTCTTTCTTACTTCTTTCTTACTTCTTTCTAACTTCTTTTTTCTTCTTTCTTTCTTCTTTCTTTCTTACTTCTTTCTAACTTCTTTCTTCTTTCTTTCTTACTTCTTTCTTACTTCTTTCTTACTTCTTTCTTACTTCCTTCTTACTTCTTTCTTACTTCTTTCTTACTTCTTTCTTACTTCTTTCTAACTTCTTTCTTTCTTATTTCTTTCTTCTTTCTTTCTTACTTCTTTCTTACTTCATTCTAACTTCTCTCTTACTTCTTTCTTACTTCTTTCTTTCTTCTTTCTTACTTCTTTTGTACTTCTTTCTGTCTTATTTCTTACTTCTTTCTAACTTCTTTCTTTCTTATTTCTTTCTTCTTTCTTTCTTACTTCTTTCTTACTTCTTTCTAACTTCTCTCTTACTTCTTTCTTACTTCTTTCATCCTTCTTTCTTACTTCTTTTGTACTTCTTTCTGTCTTATTTCTTACTTCTTTCTCATTTCTTACTTATTTCTCACTTCTATCTTACTTCTTTCTTCTTTCTTTCTTACTTCTTTCTTACTTCTTTCTTACTTCTTTCTTACTTATTTCTTACTTCTTTCTTACTTATTTCTTACTTCTTTCTTACTTCTTTCTTACTTCTTTCTTCATTCCTTCTTACTTCTTTCTTACTTCTTTCTTACTTCTTTCTTACTTCTTTCTTACTTCTTTCTTTCTTCTTTCTTTCTTCCCTCTTTCTTCTCTCTTTCTTCTTACTTTCTTCTTTCTTTCTTCTTTCTTACTTCTTTCTTACTTCTTTCTCTCTTTCTTCTTGCTTTCTTCTTTCTTTCTTATTTCTAAATTCTTTCTAACTTCTTTCTATCTTCTTTCTTATTTCTTTCTTACATCTTTCTTTCTTTCTTCTTTCTTACTTCTTTCTAATTTCTTTCTTCCTTCTTTCTTACTTCTTTCTAACTTCTTTCTTACTTCTTTCTTACTTCTTTCTAACTTTTTCTTACTTCTTTATTCTTTCTAACTTCTTTCTTTCTTCTTTCTTTCTTCTTTCTTTCTTACTTCTTTCTTACTTCTTTCTAACTTCTTTCTTACTTCTTTCTTACTTCTTTCTTACTTCTTTCTTTCTTATTTCTTACTTCTTTCTTACTTCTTTCTTACTTCTTTCTAACTTCTTTCTTTCTTCTTTCTTTCTTTCTTACTTCTTTCTTACTTCTATCTAACTTCTTTCTTACTTCTTTCTAACTTCTTTCTTACTTCTTTCTTACTTCTTTCTAACTTCTTTCTTTCTTCTTTCATTCTTCTTTGTTTCTTACTTCTTTCTTACTTCTTTCTTACTTCTTTCTTTCTTATGTCTTTCTTACTTCTTTCTTACTTCTTTCTTACTTCTTTCTTACTTCTTTCTTACTTCTTCTTTCTTACTTCTTTCTTACTTCTTTCTTACTTCTTTCTTACTTCTTTCGTACATCTTTCTTACTTCTTTCTTACTTCTTTCTTACTTCTTTCTTACTTCTTTCTTTCTTCTTTCTTACTTATTTCTTACTTCTTTCTTACTTCTTTCTTACTTCTTTCTAACTT
The DNA here is from genome assembly GCF_036013475.1 of Columba livia. Classification (NCBI taxonomy): domain Eukaryota; kingdom Metazoa; phylum Chordata; class Aves; order Columbiformes; family Columbidae; genus Columba; species Columba livia. The sequence continues at coordinate 391,481 of NW_027043065.1, forward strand.
CTTTCTTCTTTCTTTCTTACTTCTTTCTTACTTCTTTCTTACTTCTTTCTTACTTCCTTCTTACTTCTTTCTTACTTCTTTCGTACTTCTTTCTTACTTCTTTCTAACTTCTTTCTTACTTCTTTCTTACTTCTTTCTAACTTCTTTCTTTCTTATTTCTTTCTTACTTCTTTCTAAATTCTTTCTTACTTCTTTCTTACTTCTTTCTTACTTCTTTCTAACTTCTTTCTTACTTCTTTCTTCCTTCTTTCTTACTTCTTTCTTACTTCTTTCTTCTTTCTTTCTTCTTTCTTACTTCTTTCTTACTTCTTTCTTACTTCTTTCTTACTTCTTTCTAACTTCTTTCTTTCTTCTTTCTTTCTTTTTTCTTTCTTACTTCTTTCTTACTTCTTTTTTACTTCTTTCTTACTTCTTTCTTACTTCTTTCTAACGTCTTTCTTTCTTCTTTCATTCTTCTTTGTTTCTTACTTCTTTCTTACTTCTTTCTTACTTCTTTCTTTCTTACTTCTTTCTTACTTCTTTCTTACTTCTTTCTAACTTCTTTCTTACTTCTTTCTTACTTCTTTCTTCTTTCTAACTTCTTTCTTTCTTCTTTCTTTCTTCTTTCTTTCTTACTTCTTTCTTACTTCTTTCTAACTTCTTACTAACTTCTTTCTTACTTCTTTCTTACTTCTTTCTTACTTCTTTCTTACTTCTTTCTTACTTCTTTCTTACTTCTTTCTTACTTCTTTCTTTCTTCTTTCATTCTTCTTTCTTTCTTACTTCTTTCTTACTTCTTTCTTACTTCTTTCTTTCTTACCTCTTTCTTACTTCTTTCTTACTTCTTTCTTACTTCTTTCTTACTTCTTTCTTACTTCTTCTTTCTTACTTCTTTCTTACTTCTTTCTTACTTCTTTCTTACTTCTTTCTTACTTCTTTCGTACATCTTTCTTACTTCTTTCTTACTTCATTCTAACTTCTTTCTTTCTTACTTCTTTCTTACTTCTTTCTTACTTCTTTCATACTTCTTTCTTCTTTCTTTCTTTCTTCTTTCTTACTTCTTTCTTACTTCTTTCTTACTTCTTTCTTACTTCTTTCTTCTTTCTTTCTTACTTCTTTCTGACTTCTTTCTTCTTTCTTTCTTACTTCTTTCTTACTTCTTTCTTATTCCTTTCTAACTTCTTTCTTACTCCTTTCTAACTTCTTTCTTACTTCTTTCTTACTTCTTTCTTACTTCTTTCTTACTTCTTTCGTACATCTTTCTTACTTCTTTCTAACTTCTTTTTTCTTCTTTCTTTCTTCTTTCTTTCTTACTTCTTTCTAACTTCTTTCTTCTTTCTTTCTTACTTCTTTCTTACTTCTTTCTTACTTCTTTCTTACTTCCTTCTTACTTCTTTCTTACTTCTTTCTTACTTCTTTCTTACTTCTTTCTATCTTTTTTCTTATTTCTTTCTTACTTCTTTCTTTCTTTCTTCTTTCTTACTTCTTTCTAATTTCTTTCTTCCTTCTTTCTTACTTCTTTCTAACTTCTTTCTTACTTCTTTCTTACTTCTTTCTAACTTCTTTCTTACTTCTTTATTCTTTCTAACTTCTTTCTTTCTTCTTTCTTTCTTCTTTCTTTCTTACTTCTTTCTTACTTCTTTCTAACTTCTTTCTTACTTCTTTCTTACTTCTTTCTTACTTCTTTCTTTCTTATTTCTTACTTCTTTCTTACTTCTTTCTTACTTCTTTCTAACTTCTTTCTTCCTTCTTTCATTCTTCTTTCTTTCTTACTTCTTTCTTACTTCTTTCTTACTTCTTTCTTTCTTACCTCTTTCTTACTTCTTTCTTACTTCTTTCTTACTTCTTTCTTTCTTCTTTCTTTCTTACTTCTTTCTTACTTCTTTCTTACTTCTTTCTAACTTCTTTCTTACTTCTTTCTTCCTCCTTTCTTACTTCTTTCTTACTTCTTTCTTCTTTCTTTCTTACTTCTTTCTTACTTCTTTCTTACTTCTTTCTTACTTCTTTCTTACTTCTTTCTAACTTCTTTCTTTCTTCTTTCTTTCTTCTTTCTTTCTTACTTCTTTCTTACTTCTATCTAACTTCTTTCTTACTTCTTTCTAACTTCTTTCTTACTTCTTTCTTACTTCTTTCTAACTTCTTTCTTTCTTCTTTCATTCTTCTTTGTTTCTTACTTCTTTCTTACTTCTTTCTTACTTCTTTCTTTCTTATGTCTTTCTTACTTCTTTCTTACTTCTTTCTTACTTCTTTCTTACTTCTTTCTTACTTCTTCTTTCTTACTTCTTTCTTACTTCTTTCTTACTTTTTTCTTACTTCTTTCGTACATCTTTCTTACTTCTTTCTTACTTCTTTCTAACTTCTTTTTTCTTCTTTCTTTCTTCTTTCTTTCTTACTTCTTTCTAACTTCTTTCTTCTTTCTTTCTTACTTCTTTCTTGCTTCTTTCTTACTTCTTTCTTACTTCCTTCTTACTTCTTTCTTACTTCTTTCTTACTTCTTTCTTACTTCTTTCTAACTTCTTTCTTACTTCTTTCTTACTTCTTTCTAACTTCTTTCTTTCTTATTTCTTTCTTCTTTCTTTCTTACTTCTTTCTTACTTCTTTCTAACTTCTCTCTTACTTCTTTCTTACTTCTTTCTTTCTTCTTTCTTACTTCTTTCTAAATTCTTTCTTACTTCTTTCTTACTTCTTTCTTACTTCTTTCTTACTTCCTTCTTACTTCTTTCTTCCACCTTTCTTACTTCTTTCTTACTTCTTTCTTCTTTCTTTCTTACTTCTTTCTTACTTCTTTCTTACTTCTTTCTTACTTCTTTCTTACTTCTTTCTAACTTCTTTCTTTCTTCTTTCTTTCTTTCTTACTTCTTTCTTACTTCTATCTAACTTCTTTCTTACTTCTTTCTAACTTCTTTCTTACTTCTTTCTTACTTCTTTCTAACTTCTTTCTTTCTTCTTTCATTCTTCTTTGTTTCTTACTTCTTTCTTACTTCTTTCTTACTTCTTTCTTTCTTATGTCTTTCTTACTTCTTTCTTACTTCTTTCTTACTTCTTTCTTACTTCTTTCTTATTTCTTCTTTCTTACTTCTTTCTTACTTCTTTCTTACTTCTTTCTTACTTCTTTCGTACATCTTTCTTACTTCTTTCTTACTTCTTTCTTACTTCTTTCTTACTTCTTTCTTTCTTCTTTCTTACTTATTTCTTACTTCTTTCTTACTTCTTTCTTACTTCTTTCTAACTTCTTTTTTCTTCTTTCTTTCTTCTTTCTTTCTTACTTCTTTCTAACTTCTTTCTTCTTTCTTTCTTACTTCTTACTTACTTCTTTCTTACTTCTTTCTTACTTCCTTCTTACTTCTTTCTTACTTCTTTCTTACTTCTTTCTTACTTCTTTCTAACTTCTTTCTTACTTCTTTCTTACTTCTTTCTAACTTCTTTCTTTCTTATTTCTTTCTTCTTTCTTTCTTACTTCTTTCTTACTTCTTTCTAACTTCTCTCTTACTTCTTTCTTACTTCTTTCTTTCTTCTTTCTTACTTCTTTCTAAATTCTTTCTTACTTCTTTCTTACTTCTTTCTTACTTCTTTCTAACTTCTTTCTTACTTCTTTCTTCCTTCTTTCTTACTTCTTTCTTACTTCTTTCTTCTTTCTTTCTTCTTTCTTACTTCTTTCTTACTTCTTTCTTACTTCTTTCTTACTTCTTTCTAACTTCTTTCTTACTTCTTTCTAACGTCTTTCTTTTTTCTTTCATTCTTCTTTGTTTCTTACTTCTTTCTTACTTCTTTATTACTTCTTTCTTTCTTACTTCTTTCTTACTTCTTTCTTACTTCTTTCTAACTTCTTTCTTACTTCTTTCTTACTTCTTTCTTCTTTCTAACTTCTTTCTTTCTTCTTTCTTACTTCTTTCTTTCTTACTTCTTTCTAACTTCTTACTAACTTCTTTCTTACTTCTTTCTTACTTCTTTCTATACTTCTATCTTACTTCTTTCTTACTTCTTTCTTACTTCTTTCTTACTTCTTTCTTACTTCTTTCTTTCTTCTTTCATTCTTCTTTCTTTCTTACTTCTTTCTTACTTCTTTCTTACTTCTTTCTTTCTTACCTCTTTCTTACTTCTTTCTTACTTCTTTCTTACTTCTTTCTTACTTCTTCTTTCTTACTTCTTTCTTACTTCTTTCTTACTTCTTTCATACTTCTTTCTTCTTTCTTTCTTTCTTCTTTCTTACTTCTTTCTTACTTCTTTCTTACTTCTTTCTTACTTCTTTCTTACTTCTTTCTTACTTCTTTCTTACTTCTTTCTTCTTTCTTTCTTTCTTCTTTCTTACTTCTTTCTTACTTCTTTCTTACTTCTTTCTTACTTCTTTCTTACTTCTTTCTTACTTCTTTCTTACTTCTTTCTTCTTTCTTTCTTACTTCTTTCTTACTTCTTTCTTCTTTCTTTCTTACTTCTTTCTTACTTCTTTCTTACTTCTTTCTTACTTCTTTCTTCTTTCTTTCTTACTTCTTTCTTACTTCTTTCTTCTTTCTTTCTTACTTCTTTCTTACTTCTTTCTAACTTCTTACTAACTTCTTTCTTACTTCTTTCTTACTTCTTTCTTACTTCTTTCTTACTTCTTTCTTACTTCTTTCTTACTTCTTTCTTACTTCTTTCTTACTTCTTTCTTTCTTCTTTCATTCTTCTTTCTTTCTTACTTCTTTCTTACTTCTTTCTTACTTCTTTCTTTCTTACCTCTTTCTTACTTCTTTCTTACTTCTTTCTTACTTCTTTCTTACTTCTTTCTTACTTCTTCTTTCTTACTTCTTTCTTACTTCTTTCTTACTTCTTTCTAACTTCTTTCTTACTTCTTTCTTACTCCTTTCTTACTTCTTTCTAACTTCTTTCTTTCTTACTTCTTTCTTACTTCTTTCTTACTTCTTTCATACTTCTTTCTTCTTTCTTTCTTTCTTCTTTCTTACTTCTTTCTTACTTCTTTCTTACTTCTTTCTTACTTCTTTCTTACTTCTTTCTTACTTCTTTCTTACTTCTTTCTTACTTCTTTCTTCTTTCTTTCTTACTTCTTTCTTACTTCTTTCTTCTTTCTTTCTTACTTCTTTCTAACTTCTTTCTTACTTCTTTCTTACTTCTTTCTTACTTCTTTCTAACTTCTTTCTTTCTTACTTCTTTCTTACTTCTTTCTTACTTCTTTCATACTTCTTTCTTCTTTCTTTCTTTCTTCTTTCTTACTTCTTTCTTACTTCTTTCTTACTTCTTTCTTACTTCTTTCTTACTTCTTTCTTACTTCTTTCTTACTTCATTCTTACTTCTTTCTTCTTTCTTTCTTACTTCTTTCTTACTTCTTTCTTCTTTCTTTCTTACTTCTTTCTTACTTCTTTCTTACTCCTTTCTAACTTCTTTCTTACTCCTTTCTAACTTCTTTCTTACTTCTTTCTTACTTCTTTCTTACTTCTTTCTTACTTCTTTCTTACTTCTTTCGTACATCTTTCTTACTTCTTTCTAACTTCTTTTTTCTTCTTTCTTTCTTCTTTCTTTCTTACTTCTTTCTAACTTCTTTCTTCTTTCTTTCTTACTTCTTTCTTACTTCTTTCTTACTTCCTTCTTACTTCTTTCTTACTTCTTTCTTACTTCTTTCTTACTTCTTTCTAACTTCTTTCTTACTTCTTTCTTACTTCTTTCTCTCTTTCTTCTTGCTTTCTTCTTTCTTTCTTATTTCTAAATTCTTTCTAACTTCTTTCTATCTTCTTTCTTATTTCTTTCTTACTTCTTTCTTTCTTTCTTCTTTCTTACTTCTTTCTAATTTCTTTCTTCCTTCTTTCTTACTTCTTTCGAACTTCTTTCTTACTTCTTTCTTACTTCTTTCTAACTTCTTTCTTACTTCTTTATTCTTTCTAACTTCTTTCTTTCTTCTTTCTTTCTTCTTTCTTTCTTACTTCTTTCTTACTTCTTTCTAACTTCTTTCTTACTTCTTTCTTACTTCTTTCTTACTTCTTTCTTTCTTATTTCTTACTTCTTTCTTACTTCTTTCTTACTTCTTTCTAACTTCTTTCTTCCTTCTTTCATTCTTCTTTCTTTCTTACTTCTTTCTTACTTCTTTCTTACTTCTTTCTTTCTTACCTCTTTCTTACTTCTTTCTTACTTCTTTCTTACTTCTTTCTTTCTTCTTTCTTTCTTACTTCTTTCTTACTTCTTTCTTACTTCTTTCTAACTTCTTTCTTACTTCTTTCTTCCTCCTTTCTTACTTCTTTCTTACTTCTTTCTTCTTTCTTTCTTACTTCTTTCTTACTTCTTTCTTACTTCTTTCTTACTTCTTTCTTACTTCTTTCTAACTTCTTTCTTTCTTCTTTCTTTCTTCTTTCTTTCTTACTTCTTTCTTACTTCTATCTAACTTCTTTCTTTCTTCTTTCTAACTTCTTTCTTACTTCTTTCTTACTTCTTTCTAACTTCTTTCTTTCTTCTTTCATTCTTCTTTGTTTCTTACTTCTTTCTTACTTCTTTCTTACTTCTTTCTTTCTTATGTCTTTCTTACTTCTTTCTTACTTCTTTCTTACTTCTTTCTTACTTCTTTCTTACTTCTTCTTTCTTACTTCTTTCTTACTTCTTTCTTACTTCTTTCTAACTTCTTTCTTACTTCTTTCTTACTTCTTTCTAACTTTTTTCTTTCTTATTTCTTTCGTACATCTTTCTTACTTCTTTCTTACTTCTTTCTAACTTCTTTTTTCTTCTTTCTTTCTTCTTTCTTTCTTACTTCTTTCTAACTTCTTTCTTCTTTCTTTCTTACTTCTTTCTTACTTCTTTCTTACTTCTTTCTTACTTCCTTCTTACTTCTTTCTTACTTCTTTTTTACTTCTTTCTTACTTCTTTCTAACTTCTTTCTTACTTCTTTCTTACTTCTTTCTAACTTCTTTCTTTCTTATTTCTTTCTTCTTTCTTTCTTACTTCTTTCTTACTTCTTTCTAACTTCTCTCTTACTTCTTTCTTACTTCTTTCTTTCTTCTTTCTTACTTCTTTCTAAATTCTTTCTTACTTCTTTCTTACTTCTTTCTTACTTCTTTCTTACTTCCTTCTTACTTCTTTCTTCCTCCTTTCTTACTTCTTTCTTACTTCTTTCTTCTTTCTTTCTTACTTCTTTCTTACTTCTTTCTTACTTCTTTCTAACTTCTTTCTTACTTCTTTCTAACTTCTTTCTTTCTTCTTTCTTTCTTTCTTACTTCTTTCTTACTTCTATCTAACTTCTTTCTTACTTCTTTCTAACTTCTTTCTTACTTCTTTCTTACTTCTTTCTAACTTCTTTCTTTCTTCTTTCATTCTTCTTTGTTTCTTACTTCTTTCTTACTTCTTTCTTACTTCTTTCTTTCTTATGTCTTTCTTACTTCTTTCTTACTTCTTTCTTACTTCTTTCTTACTTCTTTCTTGCTTCTTCTTTCTTACTTCTTTCTTACTTCTTTCTTACTTCTTTCTTACTTCTTTCGTACATCTTTCTTACTTCTTTCTTACTTCTTTCTTACTTCTTTCTTACTTCTTTCTTTCTTCTTTCTTACTTATTTCTTACTTCTTTCTTACTTCTTTCTTACTTCTTTCTAACTTCTTTTTTCTTCTTTCTTTCTTCTTTCTTTCTTACTTCTTTCTAACTTCTTTCTTCTTTCTTTCTTACTTCTTTCTTACTTCTTTCTTACTTCTTTCTTACTTCCTTCTTACTTCTTTCTTACTTCTTTCTTACTTCTTTCTTACTTCTTTCTAACTTCTTTCTTACTTCTTTCTTACTTCTTTCTAACTTCTTTCTTTCTTATTTCTTTCTTCTTTCTTTCTTACTTCTTTCTTACTTCTTTCTAACTTCTCTCTTACTTCTTTCTTACTTCTTTCTTTCTTCTTTCTTACTTCTTTCTAAATTCTTTCTTACTTCTTTCTTACTTCTTTCTTCCTTCTTTCTTACTTCTTTCTTACTTCTTTCTTCTTTCTTTCTTCTTTCTTACTTCTTTCTTACTTCTTTCTTACTTCTTTCTTACTTCTTTCTAACTTCTTTCTTACTTCTTTCTAACGTCTTTCTTTCTTCTTTCATTCTTCTTTGTTTCTTACTTCTTTCTTACTTCTTTATTACTTCTTTCTTTCTTCCTTCTTTCTTACTTCTTTCTTACTTCTTTCTAACTTCTTTCTTACTTCTTTCTTACTTCTTTCTTCTTTCTAACTTCTTTCTTTCTTCTTTCTTTCTTCTTTCTTTCTTACTTCTTTCTTACTTCTTTCTAACTTCTCTCTTACTTCTTTCTTACTTCTTTCTTTCTTCTTTCTTACTTCTTTCTAAATTCTTTCTTACTTCTTTCTTACTTCTTTCTTACTTCTTTCTTACTTCCTTCTTACTTCTTTCTTCCTCCTTTCTTACTTCTTTCTTACTTCTTTCTTCTTTCTTTCTTACTTCTTTCTTACTTCTTTCTTACTTCTTTCTTACTTCTTTCTTACTTCTTTCTAACTTCTTTCTTTCTTCTTTCTTTCTTTCTTACTTCTTTCTTACTTCTATCTAACTTCTTTCTTACTTCTTTCTAACTTCTTTCTTACTTCTTTCTTACTTCTTTCTAACTTCTTTCTTTCTTCTTTCATTCTTCTTTGTTTCTTACTTCTTTCTTACTTCTTTCTTACTTCTTTCTTTCTTATGTCTTTCTTACTTCTTTCTTACTTCTTTCTTACTTCTTTCTTACTTCTTTCTTACTTCTTCTTTCTTACTTCTTTCTTACTTCTTTCTTACTTCTTTCTTACTTCTTTCGTACATCTTTCTTACTTCTTTCTTACTTCTTTCTTACTTCTTTCTTACTTATTTCTTTCTTCTTTCTTACTTATTTCTTACTTCTTTCTTACTTCTTTCTTACTTCTTTCTAACTTCTTTTTTCTTCTTTCTTTCTTCTTTCTTTCTTACTTCTTTCTAACTTCTTTCTTCTTTCTTTCTTACTTCTTTCTTACTTCTTTCTTACTTCTTTCTTACTTCCTTCTTACTTCTTTCTTACTTCTTTCTTACTTCTTTCTTACTTCTTTCTAACTTCTTTCTTACTTCTTTCTTACTTCTTTCTAACTTCTTTCTTTCTTATTTCTTTCTTCTTTCTTTCTTACTTCTTTCTTACTTCTTTCTAACTTCTCTCTTACTTCTTTCTTACTTCTTTCTTTCTTCTTTCTTACTTCTTTCTAAATTCTTTCTTACTTCTTTCTTACTTCTTTCTTACTTCTTTCTAACTTCTTTCTTACTTCTTTCTTCCTTCTTTCTTACTTCTTTCTTACTTCTTTCTTCTTTCTTTCTTCTTTCTTACTTCTTTCTTACTTCTTTCTTACTTCTTTCTTACTTCTTTCTAACTTCTTTCTTACTTCTTTCTAACGTCTTTCTTTCTTCTTTCATTCTTCTTTGTTTCTTACTTCTTTCTTACTTCTTTATTACTTCTTTCTTTCTTCCTTCTTTCTTACTTCTTTCTTACTTCTTTCTAACTTCTTTCTTACTTCTTTCTTACTTCTTTCTTCTTTCTAACTTCTTTCTTTCTTCTTTCTTTCTTCTTTCTTTCTTACTTCTTTCTTACTTCTTTCTAACTTCTTACTAACTTCTTTCTTACTTCTTTCTTACTTCTTTCTTTCTTACCTCTTTCTTACTTCTTTCTTACTTCTTTCTAACTTCTTTCTTACTTCTTTCTTACTTCTTTCTTACTTCTTTCTAACTTCTTTCTTTCTTACTTCTTTCTTACTTCTTTCTTACTTCTTTCATACTTCTTTCTTCTTTCTTTCTTTCTTCTTTCTTACTTCTTTCTTACTTCTTTCTTACTTCTTTCTTACTTCTTTCTTACTTCTTTCTTCTTTCTTTCTTACTTCTTTCTTACTTCTTTCTTCTTTCTTACTTCTTTCTTACTTCTTTCTTACTCCTTTCTAACTTCTTTCTTACTCCTTTCTAACTTCTTTCTTACTTCTTTCTTACTTCTTTCTTACTTCTTTCTTACTTCTTTCTTACTTCTTTCTTACTTCTTTCTAACTTCTTTCTTACTTCTTTCTAACTTCTTTTTTCTTACTTCTTTCTAATTTCTTTCTTCCTTCTTTCTTACTTCTTTCTAACTTCTTTCTTACTTCTTTCTTACTTCTTTCTAACTTCTTTCTTACTTCTTTATTCTTTCTAATTTCTTTCTTTCTTCTTTCTTTCTTCTTTCTTTCTTACTTCTTTCTTACTTCTTTCTAACTTCTTTCTTACTTCTTTCTTACTTCTTTCTTACTTCTTTCTTTCTTATTTCTTACTTCTTTCTTACTTCTTTCTTACTTCTTTCTAACTTCTTTCTTCCTTCTTTCATTCTTCTTTCTTTCTTACTTCTTTCTTACTTCTTTCTTACTTCTTTCTTTCTTACCTCTTTCTTACTTCTTTCTTACTTCTTTCTTACTTCTTTCTTTCTTCTTTCTTTCTTACTTCTTTCTTACTTCTTTCTTACTTCTTTCTAACTTCTTTCTTACTTCTTTCTTCCTCCTTTCTTACTTCTTTCTTACTTCTTTCTTCTTTCTTTCTTACTTCTTTCTTACTTCTTTCTTACTTCTTTCTTACTTCTTTCTTACTTCTTTCTAACTTCTTTCTTTCTTCTTTCTTTCTTCTTTCTTTCTTACTTCTTTCTTACTTCTATCTAACTTCTTTCTTTCTTCTTTCTAACTTCTTTCTTACTTCTTTCTTACTTCTTTCTAACTTCTTTCTTTCTTCTTTCATTCTTCTTTGTTTCTTACTTCTTTCTTACTTCTTTCTTACTTCTTTCTTTCTTATGTCTTTCTTACTTCTTTCTTACTTCTTTCTTACTTCTTTCTTACTTCTTTCTTACTTCTTCTTTCTTACTTCTTTCTTACTTCTTTCTTACTTCTTTCTAACTTCTTTCTTACTTCTTTCTTACTTCTTTCTAACTTTTTTCTTTCTTATTTCTTTCGTACATCTTTCTTACTTCTTTCTTACTTCTTTCTAACTTCTTTTTTCTTCTTTCTTTCTTCTTTCTTTCTTACTTCTTTCTAACTTCTTTCTTCTTTCTTTCTTACTTCTTTCTTACTTCTTTCTTACTTCTTTCTTACTTCCTTCTTACTTCTTTCTTACTTCTTTTTTACTTCTTTCTTACTTCTTTCTAACTTCTTTCTTACTTCTTTCTTACTTCTTTCTAACTTCTTTCTTTCTTATTTCTTTCTTCTTTCTTTCTTACTTCTTTCTTACTTCTTTCTAACTTCTCTCTTACTTCTTTCTTACTTCTTTCTTTCTTCTTTCTTACTTCTTTCTAAATTCTTTCTTACTTCTTTCTTACTTCTTTCTTACTTCTTTCTTACTTCCTTCTTACTTCTTTCTTCCTCCTTTCTTACTTCTTTCTTACTTCTTTCTTCTTTCTTTCTTACTTCTTTCTTACTTCTTTCTTACTTCTTTCTTACTTCTTTCTTACTTCTTTCTAACTTCTTTCTTTCTTCTTTCTTTCTTTCTTACTTCTTTCTTACTTCTATCTAACTTCTTTCTTACTTCTTTCTAACTTCTTTCTTACTTCTTTCTTACTTCTTTCTAACTTCTTTCTTTCTTCTTTCATTCTTCTTTGTTTCTTACTTCTTTCTTACTTCTTTCTTACTTCTTTCTTTCTTATGTCTTTCTTACTTCTTTCTTACTTCTTTCTTACTTCTTTCTTACTTCTTTCTTACTTCTTTCGTACATCTTTCTTACTTCTTTCTTACTTCTTTCTTACTTCTTTCTTACTTCTTTCTTTCTTCTTTCTTACTTATTTCTTACTTCTTTCTTACTTCTTTCTTACTTCTTTCTAACTTCTTTTTTCTTCTTTCTTTCTTCTTTCTTTCTTACTTCTTTCTAACTTCTTTCTTCTTTCTTTCTTACTTCTTTCTTACTTCTTTCTTACTTCTTTCTTATTTCCTTCTTACTTCTTTCTTACTTCTTTCTTACTTCTTTCTTACTTCTTTCTAACTTCTTTCTTACTTCTTTCTTACTTCTTTCTAACTTCTTTCTTTCTTATTTCTTTCTTCTTTCTTTCTTACTTCTTTCTTACTTCTTTCTAACTTCTCTCTTACTTCTTTCTTACTTCTTTCTTTCTTCTTTCTTACTTCTTTCTAAATTCTTTCTTACTTCTTTCTTACTTCTTTCTTACTTCTTTCTAACTTCTTTCTTACTTCTTTCTTCCTTCTTTCTTACTTCTTTCTTACTTCTTTCTTCTTTCTTTCTTCTTTCTTACTTCTTTCTTACTTCTTTCTTACTTCTTTCTTACTTCTTTCTAACTTCTTTCTTACTTCTTTCTAACGTCTTTCTTTCTTCTTTCATTCTTCTTTGTTTCTTACTTCTTTCTTACTTCTTTATTACTTCTTTCTTTCTTCCTTCTTTCTTACTTCTTTCTTACTTCTTTCTAACTTCTTTCTTACTTCTTTCTTACTTCTTTCTTCTTTCTAACTTCTTTCTTTCTTCTTTCTTTCTTCTTTCTTTCTTACTTCTTTCTTACTTCTTTCTAACTTCTTACTAACTTCTTTCTTACTTCTTTCTTACTTCTTTCTTTCTTACCTCTTTCTTACTTCTTTCTTACTTCTTTCTAACTTCTTTCTTACTTCTTTCTTACTTCTTTCTTACTTCTTTCTAACTTCTTTCTTTCTTACTTCTTTCTTACTTCTTTCTTACTTCTTTCATACTTCTTTCTTCTTTCTTTCTTTCTTCTTTCTTACTTCTTTCTTACTTCTTTCTTACTTCTTTCTTACTTCTTTCTTACTTCTTTCTTCTTTCTTTCTTACTTCTTTCTTACTTCTTTCTTCTTTCTTACTTCTTTCTTACTTCTTTCTTACTCCTTTCTAACTTCTTTCTTACTCCTTTCTAACTTCTTTCTTACTTCTTTCTTACTTCTTTCTTACTTCTTTCTTACTTCTTTCTTACTTCTTTCTTACTTCTTTCGTACATCTTTCTTACTTCTTTCTAACTTCTTTTTTCTTCTTTCTTTCTTCTTTCTTTCTTACTTCTTTCTAACTTCTTTCTTCTTTCTTTCTTACTTCTTTCTTACTTCTTTCTCACTTCTTTCTTACTTCCTTCTTACTTCTTTCTTACTTCTTTCTTACTTCTTTCTTACTTCTTTCTAACTTCTTTCTTACTTCTTTCTTACTTCTTTCTCTCTTTCTTCTTGCTTTCTTCTTTCTTTCTTATTTCTAAATTCTTTCTAACTTCTTTCTATCTTCTTTCTTATTTCTTTTTTACTTCTTTCTTTCTTTCTTCTTTCTTACTTCTTTCTAATTTCTTTCTTCCTTCTTTCTTACTTCTTTCTAAATTCTTTCTTACTTCTTTCTTACTTCTTTCTAACTTCTTTCTTACTTCTTTATTCTTTCTAACTACTTTCTTTCTTCTTTCTTTCTTCTTTCTTTCTTACTTCTTTCTTACTTCTTTCTAACTTCTTTCTTACTTCTTTCTTACTTCTTTCTTACTTCTTTCTTTCTTATTTCTTACTTCTTTCTTACTTCTTTCTTACTTCTTTCTAACTTCTTTCTTCCTTCTTTCATTCTTCTTTCTTTCTTACTTCTTTCTTACTTCTTTCTTACTTCTTTCTTTCTTACCTCTTTCTTACTTCTTTCTTACTTCTTTCTTACTTCTTTCTTTCTTCTTTCTTTCTTACTTCTTTCTTACTTCTTTCTTACTTCTTTCTAACTTCTTTCTTACTTGTTTCTTCGTCCTTTCTTACTTCTTTCTTACTTCTTTCTTCTTTCTTTCTTACTTCTTTCTTACTTCTTTCTTACTTCTTTCTTACTTCTTTCTTACTTCTTTCTAACTTCTTTCTTTCTTCTTTCTTTCTTCTTTCTTTCTTACTTCTTTCTTACTTCTATCTAACTTCTTTCTTACTTCTTTCTAACTTCTTTCTTACTTCTTTCTTACTTCATTCTAACTTCTTTCTTTCTTCTTTCATTCTTCTTTGTTTCTTACTTCTTTCTTACTTCTTTCTTTCTTATGTCTTTCTTACTTCTTTCTTACTTCTTTCTTACTTCCTTCTTACTTCTTTCTTACTTCTTTCTTACTTCTTTCTTACTTCTTTCTAACTTTTTCTTACTTCTTTCTTACTTCTTTCTTACTTCTTTCTAACTTCTTTCTTACTTCTTTCTTACTTCTTTCTAACTTCTTTCTTTCTTATTTCTTTCTTCTTTCTTTCTTACTTCTTTCTTACTTCTTTCTAACTTCTCTCTTACTTCTTTCTTACTTCTTTCTTTCTTCTTTCTTACTTCTTTCTAAATTCTTTCTTACTTCTTTCTTACTTCTTTCTTACTTCTTTCTAACTTCTTTCTTACTTCTTTCTTCCTTCTTTCTTACTTCTTTCTTACTTCTTTCTTCTTTCTTTCTTCTTTCTTACTTCTTTCTTACTTCTTTCTTACTTCTTTCTTACTTCTTTCTAACTTCTTTCTTACTTCTTTCTAACGTCTTTCTTTCTTCTTTCATTCTTCTTTGTTTCTTACTTCTTTCTTACTTCTTTATTACTTCTTTCTTTCTTACTTCTTTCTTACTTCTTTCTTACTTCTTTCTAACTTCTTTCTTACTTCTTTCTTACTTCTTTCTTCTTTCTAACTTCTTTCTTTCTTCTTTCTTTCTTCTTTCTTTCTTACTTCTTTCTTACTTCTTTCTAACTTCTTACTAACTTCTTTCTTACTTCTTTCTTACTTCTTTCTTACTTCTTTCTTACTTCTTTCTTACTTCTTTCTTACTTCTTTCTTACTTCTTTCTTACTTCTTTCTTTCTTCTTTCATTCTTCTTTCTTTCTTACTTCTTTCTTACTTCTTTCTTACTTCTTTCTTTCTTACCTCTTTCTTACTTCTTTCTTACTTCTTTCTTACTTCTTTCTTACTTCTTTCTTACTTCTTCTTTCTTACTTCTTTCTTACTTCTTTCTTACTTCTTTCTTACTTCTTTCTAACTTCTTTCTTACTTCTTTCTTACTTCTTTCTTACTTCTTTCTAACTTCTTTCTTTCTTACTTCTTTCTTAGTTCTTTCTTACTTCTTTCATACTTCTTTCTTCTTTCTTTCTTTCTTCTTTCTTACTTCTTTCTTACTTCTTTCTTACTTCTTTCTTACTTCTTTCTTACTTCTTTCTTCTTTCTTTCTTACTTCTTTCTTACTTCTTTCTTCTTTCTTTCTTACTTCTTTCTTACTCCTTTCTAACTTCTTTCTTACTCCTTTCTAACTTCTTTCTTACTTCTTTCTTACTTCTTTCTTACTTCTTTCTTACTTCTTTCTTACTTCTTTCTTACTTCTTTCTTACTTCTTTCTTACTTCTTTCTAACTTCTTTTTTCTTCTTTCTTTCTTCTTTCTTTCTTACTTCTTTCTAACTTCTTCCTTCTTTCTTTCTTACTTCTTTCTTACTTCTTTCTTACTTCTTTCTTACTTCCTTCTTACTTCTTTCTTACTTCTTTTTTACTTCTTTCTTACTTCTTTCTAACTTCTTTCTTACTTCTTTCTTACTTCTTTCTAACTTCTTTCTTTCTTATTTCTTTCTTCTTTCTTTCTTACTTCTTTCTTACTTCTTTCTAACTTCTCTCTTACTTCTTTCTTACTTCTTTCTTTCTTCTTTCTTACTTCTTTCTAAATTCTTTCTTACTTCTTTCTTACTTCTTTCTTACTTCTTTCTTACTTCCTTCTTACTTCTTTCTTCCTCCTTTCTTACTTCTTTCTTACTTCTTTCTTCTTTCTTTCTTACTTCTTTCTTACTTCTTTCTTACTTCTTTCTTACTTCTTTCTTACTTCTTTCTAACTTCTTTCTTTCTTCTTTCTTTCTTTCTTACTTCTTTCTTACTTCTATCTAACTTCTTTCTTACTTCTTTCTAACTTCTTTCTTACTTCTTTCTTACTTCTTTCTAACTTCTTTCTTTCTTCTTTCATTCTTCTTTGTTTCTTACTTCTTTCTTACTTCTTTCTTACTTCTTTCTTTCTTATGTCTTTCTTAATTCTTTCTTACTTCTTTCTTACTTTTTTCTTACTTCTTTCTTACTTCTTCTTTCTTACTTCTTTCTTACTTCTTTCTTACTTCTTTCTTACTTCTTTCGTACATCTTTCTTACTTCTTTCTTACTTCTTTCTTACTTCTTTCTAACTTCTTTCTTTCTTATTTCTTTCTTCTTTCTTTCTTACTTCTTTCTTACTTCTTTCTAACTTCTCTCTTACTTCTTTCTTACTTCTTTCTTTCTTCTTTCTTACTTCTTTCTAAATTCTTTCTTACTTCTTTCTTACTTCTTTCTTACTTCTTTCTTCTTTCTTTCTTCTTTCTTACTTCTTTCTTACTTCTTTCTTACTTCTTTCTAACTTCTTTCTTACTTCTTTCTAACGTTTTTCTTTCTTCTTTCATTCTTCTTTGTTTCTTACTTCTTTCTTACTTCTTTATTACTTCTTACTTTCTTACTTCTTTCTTACTTCTTTCTTACTTCTTTCTAACTTCTTTCTTACTTCTTTCTTACTTCTTTATTCTTTCTAACTTCTTTCTTTCTTCTTTCTTTCTTCTTTCTTTCTTACTTCTTTCTTACTTCTTTCTAACTTCTTACTAACTTCTTTCTTACTTCTTTCTTACTTCTTTCTTACTTCTTTCTTACTTCTTTCTTAATTCTTTCTTACTTCTTTCTTACTTCTTTCTTACTTCTTTCTTTCTTCTTTCATTCTTCTTTCTTTCTTACTTCTTTCTTACTTCTTTCTTACTTCTTTCTTTCTTACCTCTTTCTTACTTCTTTCTTACTTCTTTCTTACTTCTTTCTTACTTCTTTCTTACTTCTTCTTTCTTACTTCTTTCTTACTTCTTTCTTACTTCTTTCTTACTTCTTTCTAACTTCTTTCTTACTTCTTTCTTACTTCTTTCTTACTTCTTTCTAACTTCTTTCTTTCTTACTTCTTTCTTACTTCTTTCTTACTTCTTTCATACTTCTTTCTTCTTTCTTTCTTTCTTCTTTCTTACTTCTTTCTTACTTCTTTCTTACTTCTTTCTTACTTCTTTCTTACTTCTTTCTTACTTCTTTCTTCTTTCTTTCTTACTTCTTTCTTACTTCTTTCTTCTTTCTTTCTTACTTCTTTCTTACTTCTTTCTTACTCCTTTCTAACTTCTTTCTTACTCCTTTCTAACTTCTTTCTTACTTCTTTCTTACTTCTTTCTTACTTCTTTCTTACTTCTTTCTTACTTCTTTCTTACTTCTTTCGTACATCTTTCTTACTTCTTTCTAACTTCTTTTTTCTTCTTTCTTTCTTCTTTCTTTCTTACTTCTTTCTAACTTCTTTCTTCTTTCTTTCTTACTTCTTTCTTACTTCTTTCTTACTTCTTTCTTACTTCCTTCTTACTTCTTTCTTACTTCTTTCTTACTTCTTTCTTACTTCTTTCTAACTTCTTTCTTACTTCTTTCTTACTTCTTTCTCTCTTTCTTCTTGCTTTCTTCTTTCTTTCTTATTTCTAAATTCTTTCTAACTTCTTTCTATCTTCTTTCTTATTTCTTTCTTACTTCTTTCTTTCTTTCTTCTTTCTTACTTCTTTCTAATTTCTTTCTTCCTTCTTTCTTACTTCTTTCTAACTTCTTTCTTACTTCTTTCTTACTTCTTTCTAACTTCTTTCTTACTTCTTTATTCTTTCTAACTTCTTTCTTTCTTCTTTCTTTCTTCTTTCTTTCTTACTTCTTTCTTACTTCTTTCTAACTTCTTTCTTACTTCTTTCTTACTTCTTTCTTACTTCTTTCTTTCTTATTTCTTACTTCTTTCTTACTTCTTTCTTACTTCTTTCTAACTTCTTTCTTCCTTCTTTCATTCTTCTTTCTTTCTTACTTCTTTCTTACTTCTTTCTTACTTCTTTCTTTCTTACCTCTTTCTTACTTCTTTCTTACTTCTTTCTTACTTCTTTCTTTCTTCTTTCTTTCTTACTTCTTTCTTACTTCTTTCTTACTTCTTTCTAACTTCTTTCTTACTTCTTTCTTCCTCCTTTCTTACTTCTTTCTTACTTCTTTCTTCTTTCTTTCTAACTTCTTTCTTACTTCTTTCTTACTTCTTTCTTACTTCTTTCTTACTTCTTTCTAACTTCTTTCTTTCTTCTTTCTTTCTTCTTTCTTTCTTACTTCTTTCTTACTTCTATCTAACTTCTTTCTTACTTCTTTCTAACTTCTTTCTTACTTCTTTCTTACTTCATTCTAACTTCTTTCTTTCTTCTTTCATTCTTCTTTGTTTCTTACTTCTTTCTTACTTCTTTCTTACTTCTTTCTTTCTTATGTCTTTCTTACTTCTTTCTTACTTCTTTCTTACTTCTTTCTTACTTCTTTCTTACTTCTTTCTTACTTCTTCTTTCTTACTTCTTTCTTACTTCTTTCTTACTTCTTTCTTACTTCTTTCGTACATCTTTCTTACTTCTTTCTTACTTCTTTCTAACTTCTTTTTTCTTCTTTCTTTCTTCTTTCTTTCTTACTTCTTTCTAACTTCTTTCTTCTTTCTTTCTTACTTCTTTCTTACTTCTTTCTTACTTCTTTCTTACTTCCTTCTTACTTCTTTCTTACTTCTTTCTTACTTCTTTCTTACTTCTTTCTAACTTCTTTCTTACTTCTTTCTTACTTCTTTCTAACTTCTTTCTTTCTTATTTCTTTCTTCTTTCTTTCTTACTTCTTTCTTACTTCTTTCTAACTTCTCTCTTACTTCTTTCTTACTTCTTTCTTTCTTCTTTCTTACTTCTTTCTAAATTCTTTCTTACTTCTTTCTTACTTCTTTCTTACTTCTTTCTTACTTCCTTCTTACTTCTTTCTTACTTCTTTCTAAATTCTTTCTTACTTCTTTCTTACTTCTTTCTTACTTCTTTCTTTCTTACTTCTTTCTTACTTCTTTCTTCTTTCCTTCTTACTTCTTTCTTACTTCTTTCTTACTTCTTTCTTCTTTCTTTCTTACTTCTTTCTTACTTCTTTCTTACTTCTTTCTTACTTCTTTCTTACTTCTTACAAACATCTTTCTTACTTCTTTCTTACTTCATTCTTACTTCTTTTTTACTACTTTCTTCTTTCTTTCTTTCTTCTTTCTTACTTCTTTCTTACTTCTTTCTTACTTCTTTCTTACTTCTTTCTTACTTCTTTTTCTTTCTTTCTTATTTCTTTCTTACTTCTTTCTTACTTCTTACTTCTTTCTTTCTTACTTCTTTCTTACTTCTTTCTTACTACTTTCATCCTTCTTTCTTACTTCTTTTGTACTTCTTTCTGTCTTATTTCTTACTTCTTTCTCATTTCTTACTTCTTTCTCACTTCTATCTTACTTCTTTCTTCTTTCTTTCTTACTTCTTTCTTACTTCTTTCTTACTTCTTTCTTACTTATTTCTTACTTCTTTCTTACTTATTTCTTACTTCTTTCTTACTTCTTTCTTACTTCTTTCTTCATTCCTTCTTACTTCTTTCTTACTTCTTTCTTACTTCTTTCTTACTTCTTTCTTTCTTCTTTCTTTCTTCCCTCTTTCTTCTCTCTTTCTTCTTACTTTCTTCTTTCTTTCTTCTTTCTTACTTCTTTCTTACTTCTTTCTCTCTTTCTTCTTGCTTTCTTCTTTCTTTCTTATTTCTAAATTCTTTCTAACTTCTTTCTATCTTCTTTCTTATTTCTTTCTTACTTCTTTCTTTCTTTCTTCTTTCTTACTTCTTTCTAATTTCTTTCTTCCTTCTTTCTTACTTCTTTCTAACTTCTTTCTTACTTCTTTCTTACTTCTTTCTAACTTCTTTCTTACTTCTTTATTCTTTCTAACTTCTTTCATTCTTCTTTCTTTCTTCTTTCTTTCTTACTTCTTTCTTACTTCTTTCTAACTTCTTTCTTACTTCTTTCTTACTTCTTTCTTACTTCTTTCTTTCTTCTTTCTTACTTCTTTCTTACTTCTTTCTTACTTCTTTCTAACTTCTTTCTTCCTTCTTTCATTATTCTTTCTTTCTTACTTCTTTCTTACTTCTTTCTTACTTCTTTCTTTCTTACCTCTTTCTTACTTCTTTCTTACTTCTTTCTTACTTCTTTCTTTCTTCTTTCTTTCTTACTTCTTTCTTACTTCTTTCTTACTTCTTTCTAACTTCTTCCTTACTTCTTTCTTCCTCCTTTCTTACTTCTTTCTTACTTCTTTCTTCTTTCTTTCTTACTTCTTTCTTACTTCTTTCTTACTTCTTTCTTACTTCTTTCTTTCTTCTTGCTTTCTTCTTGCTTTCTTCTTTCTTTCTTATTTCTAAATTCTTTCTAACTTCTTTCTAACTTCTTTCTTATTTCTTTCTTCTTTCTTTCTTTCTTCTTTCTTACTTCTTTCTTACTTCTTTCTTACTTCTTTCTTACTTCTTTCTTCTTTCTTTCTTACTTATTTCTTACTTCTTTCTTCTTTCTTTCTTACTTCTTTCTTACTTCTTTCTTACTTCTTTCTTACTTCTTTCTTACTTCTTTCTAACTTCTTTCTTACTTCTTTCGTACATCTTTCTTACTTCTTTCTTACTTCTTTCTTACTTCTTTCTAACTTCTTTCTTTCTTCTTTCTTTCTTCTTTCTTTCTTACTTCTTTCTTACTTCTTTCTAACTTCTTTCTTACTTCCTTCTTACTTCTTTCTTACTTCTTTCTTACTTCTTTCTTACTTCTTTCTTACTTCTTTCTAACTTCTTTCTTACTTCTTTCTTACTTCTTTCTTACTTCTTTCTTACTTCTTTCGTACATCTTTCTTACTTCTTTCTTTCTTCTTTCTTACTTCTTTCTTACTTCTTTCTTACTTCTTTCTAACTTCTTTCTTACTTCTTTCTTACTTCTTTCTAACTTCTTTTTTCTTCTTTCTTTCTTCTTTCTTTCTTACTTCTTTCTAACTTCTTTCTTCTTTCTTTCTTACTTCTTTCTTACTTCCTTCTTACTTCTTTCTTACTTCTTTCTTACTTCTTTCTTACTTCTTTCTAACTTCTTTCTTACTTCTTTCTTACTTCTTTCTAACTTCTTTCTTTCTTCTTTCTTTCTTCTTTCTTTCTTACTTCTTTCTTACTTCTTTCTACCTTCTTTCTTACTTCTTACTTCTTTCTTTCTTCTTTCTTACTTCTTTCTAAATTCTTTCTTACTTCTTTCTTACTTCTTTCTAACTTCTTTCTCTCTTCTTTCTTTCTTCTTTCTTTCTTAGTTCTTTCTTACTTCTTTCTAACTTCTTTCTTTCTTACTTCTTTCTTACTTCTTTCTTACTTCTTTCTTCTTTCTTTCTTACTTCTTTCTTACTTCTTTCTTCTTTCTTTCTTACTTCTTTCTTACTTCTTTCTTACTCCTTTCTAACTTCTTTCTTACTCCTTTCTAACTTCTTTCTTACTTCTTTCTTACTTCTTTCTTACTTCTTTCTTACTTCTTTCTTACTTCTTTCTTACTTCTTTCGTACATCTTTCTTACTTCTTTCTAACTTCTTTTTTCTTCTTTCTTTCTTCTTTCTTTCTTACTTCTTTCTAACTTCTTTCTTCTTTCTTTCTTACTTCTTTCTTACTTCTTTCTTACTTCTTTCTTACTTCCTTCTTACTTCTTTCTTACTTCTTTCTTACTTCTTTCTAACTTCTTTCTTACTTCTTTCTTACTTCTTTCTCTCTTTCTTCTTGCTTTCTTCTTTCTTTCTTATTTCTAAATTCTTTCTAACTTCTTTCTATCTTCTTTCTTATTTCTTTCTTACTTCTTTCTTTCTTTCTTCTTTCTTACTTCTTTCTAATTTCTTTCTTCCTTCTTTCTTACTTCTTTCTAACTTCTTTCTTACTTCTTTCTTACTTCTTTCTAACTTCTTTCTTACTTCTTTATTCTTTCTAACTTCTTTCTTTCTTCTTTCTTTCTTCTTTCTTTCTTACTTCTTTCTTACTTCTTTCTAACTTCTTTCTTACTTCTTTCTTACTTCTTTCTTACTTCTTTCTTTCTTATTTCTTACTTCTTTCTTACTTCTTTCTTACTTCTTTCTAACTTCTTTCTTCCTTCTTTCATTCTTCTTTCTTTCTTACTTCTTTCTTACTTCTTTCTTACTTCTTTCTTTCTTACCTCTTTCTTACTTCTTTCTTACTTCTTTCTTACTTCTTTCTTTCTTCTTTCTTTCTTATTTCTTTCTTACTTCTTTCTTACTTCTTTCTAACTTCTTTCTTACTTCTTTCTTCCTCCTTTCTTACTTCTTTCTTACTTCTTTCTTCTTTCTTTCTAACTTCTTTCTTACTTCTTTCTTACTTCTTTCTTAATTCTTTCTTACTTCTTTCTAACTTCTTTCTTTCTTCTTTCTTTCTTCTTTCTTTCTTACTTCTTTCTTACTTCTATCTAACTTCTTTCTTACTTCTTTCTAACTTCTTTCTTACTTCTTTCTTACTTCATTCTAACTTCTTTCTTTCTTCTTTCATTCTTCTTTGTTTCTTACTTCTTTCTTACTTCTTTCTTACTTCTTTCTTTCTTATGTCTTTCTTACTTCTTTCTTACTTCTTTCTTACTTCTTTCTTACTTCTTTCTTACTTCTTTCTTACTTCTTCTTTCTTACTTCTTTCTTACTTCTTTCTTACTTCTTTCTTACTTCTTTCGTACATCTTTCTTACTTCTTTCTTACTTCTTTCTAACTTCTTTTTTCTTCTTTCTTTCTTCTTTCTTTCTTACTTCTTTCTAACTTCTTTCTTCTTTCTTTCTTACTTCTTTCTTACTTCTTTCTTACTTCTTTCTTACTTCCTTCTTACTTCTTTCTTACTTCTTTCTTACTTCTTTCTTACTTCTTTCTAACTTCTTTCTTACTTCTTTCTTACTTCTTTCTAACTTCTTTCTTTCTTATTTCTTTCTTCTTTCTTTCTTACTTCTTTCTTACTTCTTTCTAACTTCTCTCTTACTTCTTTCTTACTTCTTTCTTTCTTCTTTCTTACTTCTTTCTAAATTCTTTCTTACTTCTTTCTTACTTCTTTCTTACTTCTTTCTTACTTCCTTCTTACTTCTTTCTTACTTCTTTCTAAATTCTTTCTTACTTCTTTCTTACTTCTTTCTTACTTCTTTCTTTCTTACTTCTTTCTTACTTCTTTCTTCTTTCCTTCTTACTTCTTTCTTACTTCTTTCTTACTTCTTTCTTCTTTCTTTCTTACTTCTTTCTTACTTCTTTCTTACTTCTTTCTTACTTCTTTCTTACTTCTTACAAACATCTTTCTTACTTCTTTCTTACTTCATTCTTACTTCTTTTTTACTACTTTCTTCTTTCTTTCTTTCTTCTTTCTTACTTCTTTCTTACTTCTTTCTTACTTCTTTCTTACTTCTTTCTTACTTCTTTTTCTTTCTTTCTTATTTCTTTCTTACTTCTTTCTTACTTCTTACTTCTTTCTTTCTTACTTCTTTCTTACTTCTTTCTTACTACTTTCATCCTTCTTTCTTACTTCTTTTGTACTTCTTTCTGTCTTATTTCTTACTTCTTTCTCATTTCTTACTTCTTTCTCACTTCTATCTTACTTCTTTCTTCTTTCTTTCTTACTTCTTTCTTACTTCTTTCTTACTTCTTTCTTACTTATTTCTTACTTCTTTCTTACTTATTTCTTACTTCTTTCTTACTTCTTTCTTACTTCTTTCTTCATTCCTTCTTACTTCTTTCTTACTTCTTTCTTACTTCTTTCTTACTTCTTTCTTTCTTCTTTCTTTCTTCCCTCTTTCTTCTCTCTTTCTTCTTACTTTCTTCTTTCTTTCTTCTTTCTTACTTCTTTCTTACTTCTTTCTCTCTTTCTTCTTGCTTTCTTCTTTCTTTCTTATTTCTAAATTCTTTCTAACTTCTTTCTATCTTCTTTCTTATTTCTTTCTTACTTCTTTCTTTCTTTCTTCTTTCTTACTTCTTTCTAATTTCTTTCTTCCTTCTTTCTTACTTCTTTCTAACTTCTTTCTTACTTCTTTCTTACTTCTTTCTAACTTCTTTCTTACTTCTTTATTCTTTCTAACTTCTTTCATTCTTCTTTCTTTCTTCTTTCTTTCTTACTTCTTTCTTACTTCTTTCTAACTTCTTTCTTACTTCTTTCTTACTTCTTTCTTACTTCTTTCTTTCTTCTTTCTTACTTCTTTCTTACTTCTTTCTTACTTCTTTCTAACTTCTTTCTTCCTTCTTTCATTATTCTTTCTTTCTTACTTCTTTCTTACTTCTTTCTTACTTCTTTCTTTCTTACCTCTTTCTTACTTCTTTCTTACTTCTTTCTTACTTCTTTCTTTCTTCTTTCTTTCTTACTTCTTTCTTACTTCTTTCTTACTTCTTTCTAACTTCTTTCTTACTTCTTTCTTCCTCCTTTCTTACTTCTTTCTTACTTCTTTCTTCTTTCTTTCTTACTTCTTTCTTACTTCTTTCTTACTTCTTTCTTACTTCTTTCTTTCTTCTTGCTTTCTTCTTGCTTTCTTCTTTCTTTCTTATTTCTAAATTCTTTCTAACTTCTTTCTAACTTCTTTCTTATTTCTTTCTTCTTTCTTTCTTTCTTCTTTCTTACTTCTTTCTTACTTCTTTCTTACTTCTTTCTTACTTCTTTCTTCTTTCTTTCTTACTTATTTCTTACTTCTTTCTTCTTTCTTTCTTACTTCTTTCTTACTTCTTTCTTACTTCTTTCTTACTTCTTTCTTACTTCTTTCTAACTTCTTTCTTACTTCTTTCGTACATCTTTCTTACTTCTTTCTTACTTCTTTCTTACTTCTTTCTAACTTCTTTCTTTCTTCTTTCTTTCTTCTTTCTTTCTTACTTCTTTCTTACTTCTTTCTAACTTCTTTCTTACTTCCTTCTTACTTCTTTCTTACTTCTTTCTTACTTCTTTCTTACTTCTTTCTTACTTCTTTCTAACTTCTTTCTTACTTCTTTCTTACTTCTTTCTTACTTCTTTCTTACTTCTTTCGTACATCTTTCTTACTTCTTTCTTTCTTCTTTCTTACTTCTTTCTTACTTCTTTCTTACTTCTTTCTAACTTCTTTCTTACTTCTTTCTTACTTCTTTCTAACTTCTTTTTTCTTCTTTCTTTCTTCTTTCTTTCTTACTTCTTTCTAACTTCTTTCTTCTTTCTTTCTTACTTCTTTCTTACTTCCTTCTTACTTCTTTCTTACTTCTTTCTTACTTCTTTCTTACTTCTTTCTAACTTCTTTCTTACTTCTTTCTTACTTCTTTCTAACTTCTTTCTTTCTTCTTTCTTTCTTCTTTCTTTCTTACTTCTTTCTTACTTCTTTCTAACTTCTTTCTTACTTCTTACTTCTTTCTTTCTTCTTTCTTACTTCTTTCTAAATTCTTTCTTACTTCTTTCTTACTTCTTTCTAACTTCTTTCTCTCTTCTTTCTTTCTTCTTTCTTTCTTAGTTCTTTCTTACTTCTTTCTAACTTCTTTCTTTCTTACTTCTTTCTTACTTCTTTCTTACTTCTTTCTTACTTCTTTCTTACTTCTTTCTTACTTCTTTCTATCTTCTTGCTTTCTTCTTTCTTTCTTATTTCTAAATTCTTTCTAACTTCTTTCTAACTTCTTTCTAACTTCTTTCTTCTTTCTTTCTTACTTCTTTCTTACTTCTTTCTTACTTCTTTCTTACTTCCTTCTTACTTCTTTCTTACTTCTTTCTTACTTCTTTCTTACTTCTTTCTAACTTCTTTCTTACTTCTTTCTTACTTCTTTCTAACTTCTTTCTTTCTTATTTCTTTCTTCTTTCTTTCTTACTTCTTTCTTACTTCTTTCTAACTTCTCTCTTACTTCTTTCTTACTTCTTTCTTTCTTCTTTCTTACTTCTTTCTAAATTCTTTCTTACTTCTTTCTTACTTCTTTCTTACTTCTTTCTTACTTCCTTCTTACTTCTTTCTTACTTCTTTCTAAATTCTTTCTTACTTCTTTCTTACTTCTTTCTTACTTCTTTCTTTCTTACTTCTTTCTTACTTCTTTCTTCTTTCCTTCTTACTTCTTTCTTACTTCTTTCTTACTTCTTTCTTCTTTCTTTCTTACTTCTTTCTTACTTCTTTCTTACTTCTTTCTTACTTCTTTCTTACTTCTTACAAACATCTTTCTTACTTCTTTCTTACTTCATTCTTACTTCTTTTTTACTACTTTCTTCTTTCTTTCTTTCTTCTTTCTTACTTCTTTCTTACTTCTTTCTTACTTCTTTCTTACTTCTTTCTTACTTCTTTTTCTTTCTTTCTTATTTCTTTCTTACTTCTTTCTTACTTCTTACTTCTTTCTTTCTTACTTCTTTCTTACTTCTTTCTTACTACTTTCATCCTTCTTTCTTACTTCTTTTGTACTTCTTTCTGTCTTATTTCTTACTTCTTTCTCATTTCTTACTTCTTTCTCACTTCTATCTTACTTCTTTCTTCTTTCTTTCTTACTTCTTTCTTACTTCTTTCTTACTTCTTTCTTACTTATTTCTTACTTCTTTCTTACTTATTTCTTACTTCTTTCTTACTTCTTTCTTACTTCTTTCTTCATTCCTTCTTACTTCTTTCTTACTTCTTTCTTACTTCTTTCTTACTTCTTTCTTTCTTCTTTCTTTCTTCCCTCTTTCTTCTCTCTTTCTTCTTACTTTCTTCTTTCTTTCTTCTTTCTTACTTCTTTCTTACTTCTTTCTCTCTTTCTTCTTGCTTTCTTCTTTCTTTCTTATTTCTAAATTCTTTCTAACTTCTTTCTATCTTCTTTCTTATTTCTTTCTTACTTCTTTCTTTCTTTCTTCTTTCTTACTTCTTTCTAATTTCTTTCTTCCTTCTTTCTTACTTCTTTCTAACTTCTTTCTTACTTCTTTCTTACTTCTTTCTAACTTCTTTCTTACTTCTTTATTCTTTCTAACTTCTTTCATTCTTCTTTCTTTCTTCTTTCTTTCTTACTTCTTTCTTACTTCTTTCTAACTTCTTTCTTACTTCTTTCTTACTTCTTTCTTACTTCTTTCTTTCTTCTTTCTTACTTCTTTCTTACTTCTTTCTTACTTCTTTCTAACTTCTTTCTTCCTTCTTTCATTATTCTTTCTTTCTTACTTCTTTCTTACTTCTTTCTTACTTCTTTCTTTCTTACCTCTTTCTTACTTCTTTCTTACTTCTTTCTTACTTCTTTCTTTCTTCTTTCTTTCTTACTTCTTTCTTACTTCTTTCTTACTTCTTTCTAACTTCTTTCTTACTTCTTTCTTCCTCCTTTCTTACTTCTTTCTTACTTCTTTCTTCTTTCTTTCTTACTTCTTTCTTACTTCTTTCTTACTTCTTTCTTACTTCTTTCTTTCTTCTTGCTTTCTTCTTGCTTTCTTCTTTCTTTCTTATTTCTAAATTCTTTCTAACTTCTTTCTAACTTCTTTCTTATTTCTTTCTTCTTTCTTTCTTTCTTCTTTCTTACTTCTTTCTTACTTCTTTCTTACTTCTTTCTTACTTCTTTCTTCTTTCTTTCTTACTTATTTCTTACTTCTTTCTTCTTTCTTTCTTACTTCTTTCTTACTTCTTTCTTACTTCTTTCTTACTTCTTTCTTACTTCTTTCTAACTTCTTTCTTACTTCTTTCGTACATCTTTCTTACTTCTTTCTTACTTCTTTCTTACTTCTTTCTAACTTCTTTCTTTCTTCTTTCTTTCTTCTTTCTTTCTTACTTCTTTCTTACTTCTTTCTAACTTCTTTCTTACTTCCTTCTTACTTCTTTCTTACTTCTTTCTTACTTCTTCCTTACTTCTTTCTTACTTCTTTCTAACTTCATTCTTACTTCTTTCTTACTTCTTTCTTACTTCTTTCTTACTTCTTTCGTACATCTTTCTTACTTCTTTCTTTCTTCTTTCTTACTTCTTTCTTACTTCTTTCTTACTTCTTTCTAACTTCTTTCTTACTTCTTTCTTACTTCTTTCTAACTTCTTTTTTCTTCTTTCTTTCTTCTTTCTTTCTTACTTCTTTCTAACTTCTTTCTTCTTTCTTTCTTACTTCTTTCTTACTTCCTTCTTACTTCTTTCTTACTTCTTTCTTACTTCTTTCTTACTTCTTTCTAACTTCTTTCTTACTTCTTTCTTACTTCTTTCTAACTTCTTTCTTTCTTCTTTCTTTCTTCTTTCTTTCTTACTTCTTTCTTACTTCTTTCTAACTTCTTTCTTACTTCTTACTTCTTTCTTTCTTCTTTCTTACTTCTTTCTAAATTCTTTCTTACTTCTTTCTTACTTCTTTCTAACTTCTTTCTCTCTTCTTTCTTTCTTCTTTCTTTCTTAGTTCTTTCTTACTTCTTTCTAACTTCTTTCTTTCTTACTTCTTTCTTACTTCTTTCTTACTTCTTTCTTACTTCTTTCTTACTTCTTTCTATCTTCTTGCTTTCTTCTTTCTTTCTTATTTCTAAATTCTTTCTAACTTCTTTCTAACTTCTTTCTTATTTCTTTCTTCTTTCTTTCTTTCTTCTTTCTTACTTCTTTCTTACTTCTTTCTTACTTCTTTCTTACTTCTTTCTAACTTCTTTCTTACTTCTTTCTTACTTCTTTCTAACTTCTTTCTTTCTTCTTTCTTTCTTCTTTCTTTCTTACTTCTTTCTTACTTCATTCTTACTTCTTTCTTTCTTACCTCTTTCTTACTTCTTTCTTACTTCTTTCTTACTTCTTTCTTACTTCTTTCTTACTTCTTTCTAACTTCTTTCTTACTTCTGTCTTACTTCTTTCTTACTTCTCTCTAACTTCTTTCTTTCTTACTTCTTTCTTACTTCTTTCTTACTTCTTTCATACTTCTTTCTTCTTTCTTTCTTACTTCTTTCTTACTTCTTTCTTACTTCTTTCTTACTTCCTTCTTACTTCTTTCTTACTTCTTTCTTACTTCTTTCTTACTTCTTTCTAATTTCTTTCTTACTTCTTTCTTACTTCTTTCTAACTTCTTTCTTACTTCTTACTTCTTTCTTTCTTCTTTCTTACTTCTTTCTAAATTCTTTCTTACTTCTTTCTTACTTCTTTCTAACTTCGTTCTCTCTTCTTTCTTTCTTCTTTCTTTCTTACTTCTTTCTTACTTCTTTCTTACTTCTTTCTTTCTTACTTCTTTCTTACTTCTTTCTTACTTCTTTCTTACTTCTTTTTTCTTCTTTCTTTCTTCTTTCTTTCTTACTTCTTTCTAACTTCTTTCTTCTTTCTTTCTTACTTCTTTCTTACTTCTTTCTTACTTCTTTCTTACTTCCTTCTTACTTCTTTCTTACTTCTTTCTTACTTCTTTCTTACTTCTTTCTAACTTCTTTCTTACTTCTTTCTTACTTCTTTCTTACTTCTTTCTTACTTCTTTCTTACTTCTTTCGTACATCTTTCTTACTTCTTTCTAACTTCTTTCTTTCTTACTTCTTTCTTACTTCTTTCTTTCTTCTTTCTTACTTCTTTCTTACTTCTTTCTTACTTCTTTCTTACTTCTTTCTAACTTCTTTTTTCTTCTTTCTTTCTTCTTTCTTTCTTACTTCTTTCTAAATTCTTTCTTCTTTCTTTCTTACTTCTTTCTAACTTCTTTCTTCTTTCTTTCTTACTTCTTTCTTACTTCTTTCTTACTTCCTTCTTACTTCTTTCTTACTTCTTTCTTACTTCTTTCTAACTTCTTTCTTACTTCTTTCTTACTTCTTTCTTACTTCTTTCTAACTTCTTTCTTTCTTCTTTCTTTCTTCTTTCTTTCTTACTTCTTTCTTACTTCTTTCTAACTTCTTTCTTACTTCTTACTTCTTTCTTTCTTCTTTCTTACTTCTTTCTAAATTCTTTCTTACTTCTTTCTTACTTCTTTCTAACTTCTTTCTCTCTTCTTTCTTTCTTCTTTCTTTCTTACTTCTTTCTTACTTCTTTCTAACTTCTTTCTTTCTTACTTCTTTCTTACTTCTTTCTTACTTCTTTCTTACTTCTTTCTTACTTCTTTCTTACTTCTTTCTTTCTTCTTGCTTTCTTCTTGCTTTCTTATTTCTAAATTCTTTCTAACTTCTTTCTAACTTCTTTCTTATTTCTTTCTTCTTTCTTTCTTTCTTCTTTCTTACTTCTTTCTTACTTCTTTCTTACTTCTTTCTAACTTCTTTCTTACTTCTTTCTTACTTCTTTCTAACTTCTTTCTTTCTTCTTTCTTTCTTCTTTCTTTCTTACTTCTTTCTTACTTCATTCTTACTTCTTTCTTTCTTACCTCTTTCTTACTTCTTTCTAACTTCTTTCTTACTTCTGTCTTACTTCTTTCTTACTTCTTTCTAACTTCTTTCTTTCTTACTTCTTTCTTACTTCTTTCTTACTTCTTTCATACTTCTTTCTTCTTTCTTTCTTTCTTCTTTCTTACTTCTTTCTTACTTCTTTCTTACTTCTTTCTTACTTCTTTCTTACTTCTTTCTTCTTTCTTTCTTACTTCTTTCTTACTTCTTTGTTCTTTCTTTCTTACTTCTTTCTTACTTCCTTCTTGCTTCTTTCTTACTTCTTTCTTACTTCTTTCTAAATTCTTTCTTACTTCTTTCTTACTTCTTTCTTACTTCTTTCTTACTTCTTTCTTACTTCTTTCGTACATCTTTCTTACTTCTTTCTTACTTCTTTCTTACTTCTTTCTTTCTTCTTTCTTTCTTCTTTCTTACTTCTTTCTTACTTCTTTCTTACTTCTTTCTTACTTCTTTCTAACTTCTTTTTTCTTCTTTCTTTCTTCTTTCTTTCTTACTTCTTTCTAACTTCTTTCTTCTTTCTTTTTTACTTCTTTCTAACTTCTTTCTTCTTTCTTTTTTACTTCTTTCTTACTTCTTTCTTACTTCTTTCTTACTTCCTTCTTACTTCTTTCTTTCTTACTTCTTTCTTACTTCTTTCTTACTTCTTTCTTACTTCTTTCTTACTTCTTTCTTACTTCTTTCTTACTTCTTTCTTTCTTCTTGCTTTCTTCTTGCTTTCTTCTTTCTTTCTTATTTATAAATTCTTTCTAACTTCTTTCTATCTTCTTTCTTATTTCTTTCTTCTTTCTTTCTTCTTTCTTACTTCTTTCTTACTTCTTTCTTACTTCTTTCTTACTTCTTTCTAACTTCTTTCTTACTTCTTTCTTACTTCTTTCTAACTTCTTTCTTTCTTCTTTCTTTCTTCTTTCTTTCTTACTTCTTTCTTACTTCATTCTTACTTCTTTCTTTCTTACCTCTTTCTTACTTCTTTCTTACATCTTTCTTCTTTCTTTCTTACTTCTTTCTTACTTCTTTCTTTCTTACTTCTTTCTTACTTCTTTCTTACTTCTTTCTTACTTCTTTCTTACTTCTTTCTAAATTCTTTCTTACTTCTTTCTTACTTCTTTCTTACTTCTTTCTAACTTCTTTCTTTCTTACTTCTTTCTTACTTCTTTCTTACTTCTTTCATACTTCTTTCTTTTTTCTTTCTTTCTTCTTTCTTTCTGGTTTCTTTCTTCTTTCTTCTTTCTTCTTCCTTTCTTCTTTCTTTGTTTCTTCTTTCTTTCTTCATTCTTTCTTTCTACTTTCTTTCTTCTTTCTTTCTTCTTCCTTTCTTCTTCCTTACTTCTTTCTTTCTTCTTTCTTTCTTCTTTTTTTCTTCTTTATTTCGTCTTTCTCTCTTACTTCTTTCTTTCTTCTTTCTTACTTCTTTCTTTCTTCTTTCTTAATTCTTTCTTACTTCTTTCTTTCTTCTTTCTTTCTTATTTCTTTCTTCTTTTTTTCTTCATTCTTTCTTCTTTCTTTCTGTCTTTCTTCTTTCTTTCTTTCTTTCTTTCTTTTTTCTTTCTTTCTTTAGTTCTTCATTCTTCCTTTCTTCTTTCTTTCTTCTTTCTTTATTTCTTCTTTCATTCTTTCTTCTTTATTTCTTCTTTCTTTCGTCTTTCTTTTTCTTCTTTCCTTCTTCTTTCTTTCTTCTTTCTTTCTTCTTTCTTTCTTCTTTTTTTCTTCTTTATTTCTTCTTTTTTTCTTACTTCTTTCTTCCTTCTTTCTTTCTTTCTTCATTCTTCCTTTCTTCTTTCTTTGTTTCTTCTTTCTTTCTTTCTTCTTTCTCTCTTTCTTCTTTCTTTCTTTCTTCCTTCCTTCTTCTTTCTTTCTTCTTTCTTTCTTCTTTCTTCTTTCTTACATCTTTCTTACTTCTTTCTTTCTTCTTTCTTCATTCTTTCTTTCTTTTTTCCTTCTTTCTTCTTTCTTTATTCTTTCTTTCTTTCTTTCTTCTTTCTTTCTTACTTATTTCTTTCTTCTTTCTTTCTTTCTTCTTCCTTTCTTCTTTCTTTCTTCGTTCTTTCTTTCTTCTTTCTTCCTTTCTTCTTCCTTTCTTCTTCCCTATTTCTTTCTTTCTTACTTTTTCTTACTTCTTTCTTCCTTCTTTCTTCTTTCTTTCTTCTTTCTTCTTTCTTTCTTCTGTCTTTCTTCTTTCTTTATTTCTTCTTCCTTTCTTCTTTCTTTCTTCGTTCTTTCTTTCTTTCTTCTTTCTTTCTTCTTTCTTCTTTCTTTCTTCTTTCTTTCTTTCTTCTTTCGTTCTTCTTTCTTTCTTACTTCTTTCTTTCTTCTTTCTTTATTCTTTCTTTTTCTTTCTTTCTTTCTTTCTTCTTTCTAAATTTTCTTTCTTCTTCCTTTCTTCTTTCTTTCTTTCTTCTTTCTTTCTTCTTTTTTTCTTGCTTCTTTCTTTCTTCTTTCTTTCTTCTTCCTTTCTACTTCCTTACTTCTTTCTTTCTTCTCTCTTTCTTTTTTTCTTCTTTATTTCTTCTTTCTTACTTCTTTCTAAATTCTTTCTTACTTCTTTCTTACTTCTTTCTAACTTCTTTCTCTCTTCTTTCTGTCTTCTTTCTTTCTTACCTCTTTCTTACTTCTTTCTTACTTCTTTCTTACTTCTTTCTTACTTCTTTCTTACTTCTTTCTAACTTCTTTCTTACTTCTGTCTTACTTCTTTCTTACTTCTTTCTAACTTCTTTCTTTCTTACTTCTTTTGCCGCGATGAAGAGACGGGGGCGCAACTTGATGCAAGCAAAGTGTCCACTTTATTGTTCTCTACACAATCCTTTTATACTGTTACATACATTACAACTACTATCGTGGATTATACTGATTGGTATACCAACTAATTAGCTCATACATATTACAAAAGCTGAGCTCATGATAGGTTAGTAAGAAAGCATGCATATCTTATCTTAGGTCCTTGTAACTACATGCCTTTCGTGTTAGGAAAGCTTCGCGCGACTATAACAAGATACTGTTGCCAAACCACCAGTTCCTGTGCTTTGTTCTTACACCCATCGGCTGTAATTTTCCACAACCCCCCAGTAACTTCCCATGCTAACACAGCAGGTCCAATAACTAAAATCAGCACATTGCCTATAAATACAGCCAAGATAACCCACATCTCCCCCTTTTTGTTTTCAAACATTTGCTTCTTCCCAAGGTCGGCGCCCAACCAGTTCGAGGACGTCTTGCTTCTGTACTGGGAGTTTTCGGGAGGTCTTGTGCTTGTACAAGAAAAATCTTATTTACTGAAGCGGTTATCGACTTTTGTAAGCACTGCAAAATACATGGAATCGTTAGTAATAATACACAAATTACTAAAAGGATCAAAATTCCCTGTTTAAGTAAATCTTTTATCCACCCTGTAATTCCCCAAGAAGCTAGCCACCCATCGAGTCCATCCATTCCTTCCTGCACATTGTGAATCCTTTCTCGTAGTTCTGCAATCTGTTTATGAATGCTCACAGAGTGGTCAGATAGATTCATGCAACACATTCCTTCAAATTCTTGACATCCATGTCCGTGGGCTAGTAAAAGGAAATCTATGGCGGCACGATTCTGTAAGACTACATGTCGTAAGCTATCTACATCTTGAGCTAATCCTGACAAAATGTCAGAGGTCGTGTTAAATTCTTTGACAGCCCAGCATGCCAATTGTTTTATTTTATTCCAATTGCTTGCGGCCATTCCACCAGGCAAAAATAGGGACAGAGCTATAGTAGATCCTAAAGACCCTAAATTGACGTGATCATCGCAATCTGGTTGTAATTGTCGCAATGACCTTTTTGATCTGGTACTATTGCTCAGGGAACGATTAAGCACGTCCCTCATATGGGGTGCGAACAGCGTAAGTCTCCCAATATAACAAGGTCCTCCCACAGGTTTAAAAGGAATTCCGGGCCATGCTCTATCTCCACAAATCAAGAAATAGCCTTTTGGCAACCTTACCTGTCCAGTGATATTGGCCACATCTCTAGTCCCTGTATTCATCGAAATGTTCCAATGACCAGAGTTACCTGACACGTTTTGATAATGAATCAGTGAATCTAATGTCTCTTTGTGACCATCTTGAATCAAATACCCAGTCCAGCTATCACCAAAATAGACCACTCCAGTCCCGTTAACAGGAAGAATCTCCGGACTCATATTAGAGCAATTTTCGCGATTTGAGATGTTCTCCCATTCCCCCTGTGGAGGGAAGGAGCCCCAAAGTGTCAGTTCCTGAAACGGTAAGTGATTAGAGAAATTGAGCCTTTGAATTAAGCCTTGCTGGAGCATGGCTCCCTGCTCTACTGGCCAGTCGCTACTTTTTATACACCATCCGTCACTGTTATTTCTCCTCCATTGCCAATATGAGGAATTGAGTACATTCGACAAATCAGGGGTGTTAACGTAACCTCGAAAATCGTCTAGGTGTACATATGGGTACCCAATTAAACATGTTCTAAACGGATCGCTTACTTGCGCCAGGGACAGACAAAAGTCTGTGGTCCCGGTACGATTTGCCCACGTGAGCCACACATTAGTACAAGGGTCAACATGATGTAAATCAAAGCTAAGACCTAAGCTTATAGTACTTAACAAAAAGATTAATACTCGGCCCATTCCTGCAGGCTCTTAGTCTTCCTTCTGTTTCTCTTTTTCCGACACCTCCTTTTTGTTTCCTCCCACTTATCGGGGTTTACTTCCCAGGTCTGTGGTACTGTTTCTGAGACGGAATTCATTCGGGAGCAACGTTCTCCTCATCGAACGCAGGTTCTGGAGCGTTATCAGAAGACTGCCGTTGCAATGTTTCTCGGAAGGGTCTCACGTTCTTTGCCGGGATCCAGCGAGGACCTCTCTCTGTGGAAACACAAGCATAACCTCTACCCCATGTAACAAGGGGATAGGGTCCCATCACTTTACCTGTTTCGGGGTCCCGGATCAATACTGGCGGCTTAATCTTGGGTTCAAAAAGGGTGTTTGTGCTAAAATGACGAACTACTGGAGGATTGCTGTCTAACAGGGAACAATTCAAAAAATTAAAAACATACAAGGCTTTCTGTAAGCGCTCCTCTGGTGTAGCAGCCCCTATTCCCCCTTTTTGTTTTAATAACAAACGTTTTAAGGTTTGGTGAGATCGTTCTATCAAAGCTTGCCCCGTAGGAGAATGAGGGATACCTGTAATGTGTGATATACCCCAAGAGGCAAAAAAGGTCGTTAAGGTCTTAGACATATACGCAGGGCCATTATCAGTTTTGATTTGAGAGGGTACCCCCAAAGTAGCAAAGGCGCGCATCAGATGTTTTCGCACATCGCGTGCTTTTTCTCCTACATGACAGGAGGCAAATAACATTCCGGAAAATGTATCAATAGAGCAATGAACAAACTTTAAACGACCAAATTCAGCAAAATGAGTGACATCTGTTTGCCAGAGTTGAAGGCTTTGTAGTCCTCTGGGGTTAACTCCTCCTGCTATAGAAGGGAAAGAGTGCCTTTGACAATCAGGACACACCGCAATGATATCATGGGCTTGTTGTGTAGTGAGGTCAAATTGACGCTTAAGGCCTGCAGCATTTTGATGAAAAAAGGAGTGGCTGAGTCGAGCTTGCGCTAATCGATCTGGTAACACCTGCACCGGTAGCGTAAGCAAATCCGCTTGTCGGTTCCCTTCTGCAATAAAACCAGGTAGAGAAGTGTGAGATCGAACATGCATAATAAAATAAGGATGAAGGCGGGAATCTAACAGGAAAATGAGTTCTTGTAACAGATTGAACAGTGCCGCATGAGAAATATCCCGTAGCACAGAAGCTTCTGCTCGGCTAACAATTCCTGCAACATAAGCAGAATCAGTGATTATATCGAGAGGAATAGACCATTTTCGAAACACTCGAACAACTGCAGATAATTCTACTATTTGAGGAGAACCCTGTACAGTCTCTACATCTGAGCTCCACCGTTCCCGCTGGTCATCCCACCAAAGGATAACAGACTTGTGAGATTTGCCAGACCCATCCGTGAATACAGTAAGGGCTTGTAAAGGCTGGTCACTCCGCTTTGGAACAGGTAAAAGGTGAAAATCAATGCTTAACAGCTTGTGAGAAGGCGGATGAGAAGTGAGTTGGCCTGCATAGCCAGTCAGGGCTATACCTAGTGCATCTGATTGTTGTTGTAGCCATTGCAGGTAAACAGTTGTTACTGGCATACATATGAGGGCAAAGTCCGTGCCTGCCAGGGTAAGTAATCGCTGTCTGGCCCTGATGATTAAAGATGCAAACATCTCATGTTGGGTAGAAATCGTCTTTGTGGCTTGGTTAGGCAGAAAAATCCATTCAATGATTAGTAAAGGGTCCATTTTCTGGCAGTCCCATTGAAAAATAAGCGCATAAGGCTGTCTAGCAGGATTAAGGATGATTAATTGAAAAGGCAATTCTGGTTCCCATCGATGCGCTTGTCTGGAGGCAATTGCTGTTGCGGCTTTATGCAAGGAAGCTATGGCTTCAGGACTAAGAGTTCGCGGAGCGTTTAAATCCGAGCTTCCTTTAAGCATTTCGAATAGGGGACGAAGGTCCGCATTACTGATTCCTAACAATGGTCTGACCCAATTGATTGTACCCAGCAGTTTTTGTACATCATGTAAGTTCTTTACATTTGCCTGTATCTGTAAGGGTTGCGGGGTAACAGTCTGAGCCCTTATACGCCATCCTAAGTATTTCCAAGGTGGCATTCTTTGAATTTTTTCTGGTGCAATACAGAGGTCTGCTGATTTTACAGCAGCCACGACAAGGGCTACAGCTTCCTCCATGACTTCATGGTGCTGTGCTGCCACTAGAATGTCATCCATATAATGATATAACAGTGCAGCAGGCACTGCAGTTCTAACAGGACTAAGTATCTTTGCTACATACCATTGGCATATTGTAGGGCTATTTTTCATTCCCTGCGGTAGCACAACCCACTGATATCTTTGCAAAGGAGCTTGCATGTTGACGCTTGGCACAGAAAAGGCAAATTTAGGGGCATCATCTGGATGCAACGGAATGTTGAAAAAACAATCTTTGAGGTCTATGATGGTTAAATGCCAATCTCTAGGGATCATGGTAGGTGATGGAAGCCCAGGCTGCAGGGCCCCCATATCTTCCATAGCGTCATTAATTTTTCTGAGGTCATGGAGCAGGCGCCACTTGCCAGTCAGTTTTTTAATAACAAAGATAGGCGAGTTCCACGGACTCGTTGAGGGTACAATATGTCCCATAGATAGTTGTTCGTTAACTATTTCTTGGAGGGCGTGAAGTTTTTCCAGTGGCAGGGGCCATTGATCAATCCAAATAGGAGTGTCTGTCTTCCAGGTTAACTTTGGGGTTTCACGCCCCTCAATGGCCCCACCTAAAAATGTGTCTGGATAGACACCCCCCACTGAGACAACACATCACGTCCCCACAAGACCATAGGCACTGGTAAGATAAACGGTTTGACTGAGGCAACTTGTCCTTCTGAATTTTGAACTTGTATCATTTCTGCGCTTTGGCGGCTAGCTCCGCACCCCCCAATCCCTGCTAACGTCTGAGAGATATCAGCTAAAGGCCACCTAGAAGGCCACTTCGCTTGAGAAATAACGGTAACATCTGCACCTGTATCAATGATTCCACTCAACACGACTTGCTGACCTCTGCAAATGAGGGTACATTGACATATAGGACGCTTTTGTGAGATGGCTTGAGCCCATAAAATTAGTGGTTCTCCCGTAGACCCAAAGCTTCCCTGTCTCCGTGGGAGCATTTGGTCAGGGATTGAGACATAGTCCTCCTTAGGGATCAGTATCAATTGAGCAATACGACTTCCCTCTGGTACTGTGCAAGGAGGAAATGGGGTCCAAGCCATAATTTTGATTTCGGAATTACTGTCAGGATCAATTACTCCAGGCAATACAAAAAGCCCTGACAGGGTGGTGGATGATCTTCCCAATAATAAAGCCTGCGTTTGAGGAGGCAAAGGGCCTGCAACTTTAGTAGGCAGTAAGTGAACAGAGGAATCAAGCAGCGTTACTGTGTGGGCGGTTGCCAGGTCCAGGCCGGCGCTCCCTGCTGTTGCGGGAGAGAGACTGGAAACCCTCCGGTCCCCCGCTCCTCCCCCCGCGCTTGCAGGGGCGTTGAGGCTGGCCGCGGAACTTGTGTCTGCACGCGCCGCGGGTTCGCGCTCCACTGCCGGTTTCCCGGTATGGGATGCCCATTCACATCATATTTAGATTTACATTGGTTTGCAAAATGCCGTCCCTTCTGGCATCTGGGACAAATACCAGGTGCTGGGGGTCTCTTCCCCCCGGCGCTGCGACAATCTCTTTTAAAGTGACCTGGCTTCCCACAACCGAAACAGTTCTGTTGCTTACTGTTTCCCACAGGTCCGCGCATGGCCGCAAAGGCAGCAGCCATCGCTTCATATTTATAATCCATAGTGCCAATTCTGTTACACGCCTCAATCATCTCAATCAAAGTAGGATTTTGGTTTGGAAGCGATTTTAAAAGTTTTTTGCAATCAGCGTTGGCATTTTCCACTGCTAATTTAAGTAATAGGATATCTCGAGCCTCGGTATTATCTACTTGCCGATCTAAGGCTTGTTTCAAGCGGTCTACAAATTGCATATACGGCTCTCGGGGCTCTTGGGTGATATTAGTAAACGCTTTCTGAGGCTTTTGAGAATCAGGAACTTTCAACAAAGCCTTTTTCGCTTCCTCCCGGACTGCTTCTAAGGCTTCTCGGGGGATATCCCTTGCCTGTCCGGCCGGGTCTGCATGTTGCCCAGTCCCAGTAAGATGTTCTATGGTTAAGGCAGCTAGGGCAGCATTCGCATGTCCCGCATACCCCAACAAAATTGTCTGCAGCCCCGTTCTCCATTGAGACTCCCACATTGTATATTGCGTCGGGGTTAATAACAATCGCGCGAGAGATTTTAAATCATGTGGGGTCATGACATATGTATCGAATACAGAAGATAAAAGGCTTGCAAAATAAGGAGAAGACAACCCGTGCTCGGTAACCGTACGACGCAACTCCTTAATCACTGAGAAGGATAATGCTTCCCATTGAGCCGCCCCCCCCCTTCCTTGATATATAACAGGCGCTACTATAGTCCTTGCTATCTCTAACTCCCCCTCCTTTAAGGCTTGGCGTTTGATCTCTCCCCAGACATTATGAGGATCAGGAGGGAAAAGATCGGGTTCTTTTTCGGGATCAACAGGTCCGGGATCAAAGGGATCATCCTCCGGGGGATACCCCGCTGCACAGGCCAAGGGGGGTGGTGACGGTAATGATGGTGCAGAGGGCTTTGTCTCCCCTTCAGAACCTTGCTGGCTCTGCTCTTGTGCTTTCACAGTCTCAAAAATTTTTCTCCAGTGTGGGAGCATATGTTGCGCTTCCTCATCTCCAGAGGTAGCTGCATCCCATAATTTCACCCCTACATCGTCCCAAAGTTCCCGGGTAAAAATCGAAGAAGCAGTAACTGTAGGGATCTTAAACTGGACCCATTTAAGGATCAGCTTGAGGTCCTGACCCGAAAGGGTTTTTCCCCCATGCTTCTGAAGCAAAGCTTTCATTAGCTCATAAACGTCTCTTTCAGGGGAACTCGCCTGATTCCCCATTTTGCTAGTTTCCCGCAGCTCACCTCTCGTTCAAGACGGGGGTGATGACTTCAGTAGCCGGCTTTTCCCTGCTCCTTGTAGCAGCGTTCCCAGTTCCGCGGGACTCGCAGCACGCCACCAGATAGGTGATTATCAGCCTCCGGCGGAGTCTTCACCAAAGATCACGTCGGGGGGCACCATTTGCCGCGATGAAGAGACGGGGGCGCAACTTGATGCAAGCAAAGTGTCCACTTTATTGTTCTCTACACAATCCTTTTATACTGTTACATACATTACAACTACTATCGTGGATTATACTGATTGGTATACCAACTAATTAGCTCATACATATTACAAAAGCTGAGCTCATGATAGGTTAGTAAGAAAGCATGCATATCTTATCTTAGGTCCTTGTAACTACATGCCTTTCGTGTTAGGAAAGCTTCGCGCGACTATAACAAGATACTGTTGCCAAACCACCAGTTCCTGTGCTTTGTTCTTACACCCATCGGCTGTAATTTTCCACAACCCCCCAGTAACTTCCCATGCTAACACAGCAGGTCCAATAACTAAAATCAGCACATTGCCTATAAATACAGCCAAGATAACCCACATCTTTCTTACTTCTTTCTTACTTCTTTCATACTTCTTTCTTTCTTACTTCTTTCTTACTTCTTTCTTACTTCTTTCATACTTCTTTCTTCTTTCTTTCTTACTTCTTTCTTACTTCTTTCTTACTTCTTTCTTACTTCCTTCTTACTTCTTTCTTACTTCTTTCTTACTTCTTTCTTACTTCTTTCTAATTTCTTTCTTACTTCTTTCTTACTTCTTTCTAACTTCTTTCTTACTTCTTACTTCTTTTTTCTTGTTTCTTACTTCTTTCTAAATTCTTTCTTACTTCTTTCTTACTTCTTTCTAACTTCGTTCTCTCTTCTTTCTTTCTTCTTTCTTTCTTACTTCTTTCTTACTTCTTTCTTACTTCTTTCTTTCTTACTTCTTTCTTACTTCTTTCTTACTTCTTTCTTACTTCTTTTTTCTTCTTTCTTTCTTCTTTCTTTCTTACTTCTTTCTAACTTCTTTCTTCTTTCTTTCTTACTTCTTTCTTACTTCTTTCTTACTTCTTTCTTACTTCCTTCTTACTTCTTTCTTACTTCTTTCTTACTTCTTTCTTACTTCTTTCTAACTTCTTTCTTACTTCTTTCTTACTTCTTTCTTACTTCTTTCTTACTTCTTTCTTACTTCTTTCGTACATCTTTCTTACTTCTTTCTAACTTCTTTCTTTCTTACTTCTTTCTTACTTCTTTCTTTCTTCTTTCTTACTTCTTTCTTACTT
This sequence comes from Columba livia, assembly GCF_036013475.1. NCBI lineage: Eukaryota > Metazoa > Chordata > Aves > Columbiformes > Columbidae > Columba > Columba livia. The sequence continues at coordinate 432,393 of NW_027043065.1, forward strand.
CTTTCTTACTTCTTTCTAACTTCTTTTTTCTTCTTTCTTTCTTCTTTCTTTCTTACTTCTTTCTAAATTCTTTCTTCTTTCTTTCTTACTTCTTTCTAACTTCTTTCTTCTTTCTTTCTTACTTCTTTCTTACTTCTTTCTTACTTCCTTCTTACTTCTTTCTTACTTCTTTCTTACTTCTTTCTAACTTCTTTCTTACTTCTTTCTTACTTCTTTCTTACTTCTTTCTAACTTCTTTCTTTCTTCTTTCTTTCTTCTTTCTTTCTTACTTCTTTCTTACTTCTTTCTAACTTCTTTCTTACTTCTTACTTCTTTCTTTCTTCTTTCTTACTTCTTTCTAAATTCTTTCTTACTTCTTTCTTACTTCTTTCTAACTTCTTTCTCTCTTCTTTCTTTCTTCTTTCTTTCTTACTTCTTTCTTACTTCTTTCTAACTTCTTTCTTTCTTACTTCTTTCTTACTTCTTTCTTACTTCTTTCTTACTTCTTTCTTACTTCTTTCTTTCTTCTTGCTTTCTTCTTTCTTTCTTATTTCTAAATTCTTTCTAACTTCTTTCTAACTTCTTTCTTATTTCTTTCTTCTTTCTTTCTTTCTTCTTTCTTACTTCTTTCTTACTTCTTTCTTACTTCTTTCTTACTTCTTTCTAACTTCTTTCTTACTTCTTTCTTACTTCTTTCTAACTTCTTTCTTTCTTCTTTCTTTCTTCTTTCTTTCTTACTTCTTTCTTACTTCATTCTTACTTCTTTCTTTCTTACCTCTTTCTTACTTCTTTCTAACTTCTTTCTTACTTCTGTCTTACTTCTTTCTTACTTCTTTCTAACTTCTTTCTTTCTTACTTCTTTCTTACTTCTTTCTTACTTCTTTCATACTTCTTTCTTCTTTCTTTCTTTCTTCTTTCTTACTTCTTTCTTACTTCTCTCTTACTTCTTTCTTACTTCTTTCTTACTTCTTTCTTCTTTCTTTCTTACTTCTTTCTTACTTCTTTGTTCTTTCTTTCTTACTTCTTTCTTACTTCTTTCTTGCTTCTTTCTTACTTCTTTCTTACTTCTTTCTAAATTCTTTCTTACTTCTTTCTTACTTCTTTCTTACTTCTTTCTTACTTCTTTCGTACATCTTTCTTAATTCTTTCTTACTTCTTTCTTACTTCTTTCTTTCTTCTTTCTTTCTTCTTTCTTACTTCTTTCTTACTTCTTTCTTACTTCTTTCTTACTTCTTTCTAACTTCTTTTTTCTTCTTTCTTTCTTCTTTCTTTCTTACTTCTTTCTAACTTCTTTCTTCTTTCTTTTTTACTTCTTTCTAACTTCTTTCTTCTTTCTTTTTTACTTCTTTCTTACTTCTTTCTTACTTCTTTCTTACTTCCTTCTTACTTCTTTCTTACTTCTTTCTAACTTCTTTCTCTCTTCTTTCTTTCTTCTTTCTTTCTTACTTCTTTCTTACTTCTTTCTTACTTCTTTCTTTCTTACTTCTTTCTTACTTCTTTCTTACTTCTTTCTTACTTCTTTCTTACTTCTTTCTTACTTCTCTCTTTCTTCTTGCTTTCTTCTTGCTTTCTTCTTTCTTTCTTATTTATAAATTCTTTCTAACTTCTTTCTAACTTCTTTCTTATTTCTTTCTTCTTTCTTTCTTTCTTCTTTCAAACTTCTTTCTTACTTCTTTCTTACTTCTTTCTTACTTCTTTCTTACTTCTTTCTAACTTCTTTCTTTCTTCTTTCTTTCTTCTTTCTTTCTTACTTCTTTCTTACTTCATTCTTACTTCTTTCTTTCTTACCTCTTTCTTACTTCTTTCTTACTTCTTTCTTCTTTCTTTCTTACTTCTTTCTTACTTCTTTCTTTCTTACTTCTTTCTTACTTCTTTCTTACTTCTTTCTTACTTCTTTCTTACTTCTTTCTGACTTCTTTCTTACTTCTTTCTTACTTCTTTCTAACTTCTTTCTTACTTCTTTCTTACTTCTTTCTTACTTCTTTCTAACTTCTTTCTTTCTTACTTCTTTCTTACTTCTTTCTTACTTCTTTCATACTTCTTTCTTTTTTCTTTCTTTCTTCTTTCTTTCTGGTTTCTTTCTTCTTTCTTCTTTCTTCTTCCTTTCTTCTTTCTTTGTTTCTTCTTTCTTTCTTCATTCTTTCTTTCTACTTTCTTTCTTCTTTCTTTCTTCTTCCTTTCTTCTTCCTTACTTCTTTCTTTCTTCTTTCTTTCTTCTTTTTTTCTTCTTTATTTCGTCTTTCTCTCTTACTTCTTTCTTTCTTCTTTCTTACTTCTTTCTTTCTTCTTTCTTAATTCTTTCTTACTTCTTTCTTTCTTCTTTCTTTCTTATTTCTTTCTTCTTTTTTTCTTCATTCTTTCTTCTTTCTTTCTGTCTTTCTTCTTTCTTTCTTTCTTTCTTTCTTTCTTTTTTCTTTCTTTCTTTAGTTCTTCATTCTTCCTTTCTTCTTTCTTTCTTCTTTCTTTATTTCTTCTTTCATTCTTTCTTCTTTATTTCTTCTTTCTTTCGTCTTTCTTTTTCTTCTTTCCTTCTTCTTTCTTTCTTCTTTCTTTCTTCTTTCTTTCTTCTTTTTTTCTTCTTTATTTCTTCTTTTTTTCTTACTTCTTTCTTCCTTCTTGCTTTCTTTCTTTCTTCATTCTTCCTTTCTTCTTTCTTTGTTTCTTCTTTCTTTCTTTCTTCTTCCTCTCTTTCTTCTTTCTTTCTTTCTTCCTTCCTTCTTCTTTCTTTCTTCTTTCTTTCTTCTTTCTTCTTTCTTACATCTTTCTTACTTCTTTCTTTCTTCTTTCTTCATTCTTTCTTTCTTTTTTCCTTCTTTCTTCTTTCTTTATTCTTTCTTTCTTTCTTTCTTCTTTCTTTCTTACTTATTTCTTTCTTCTTTCTTTCTTTCTTCTTTCTTTATTTTTTCTTCCTTTCTTCTTTCTTTCTTCGTTCTTTCTTTCTTTCTTCTTTCTTACTTCTTTCTTCGTTCTTTCTTCTTTCTTTCTTTCTTCTTTCGTTCTTCTTTCTTTCTTACTTCTTTCTTTCTTCTTTCTTTATTCTTTCTTTTTCTTTCTTTCTTTCTTTCTTCTTTCTAAATTTTCTTTCTTCTTCCTTTCTTCTTTCTTTCTTTCTTCTTTCTTTCTTCTTTTTTTCTTGCTTCTTTCTTTCTTCTTTCTTTCTTCTTCCTTTCTACTTCCTTACTTCTTTCTTTCTTCTCTCTTTCTTTTTTTCTTCTTTATTTTTTCTTTCTTACTTCTTTCTAAATTCTTTCTTACTTCTTTCTTACTTCTTTCTAACTTCTTTCTCTCTTCTTTCTTTCTTCTTTCTTTCTTACTTCTTTCTTACTTCTTTCTTACTTCTATCTTTCTTACTTCTTTCTTACATCTTTCTTACTTCTTTCTTACTTCTTTCTTACTTCTTTCTTACTTCTTTCTTTCTTCTTGCTTTCTTCTTGCTTTCTTCTTTCTTTCTTATTTCTAAATTCTTTCTAACTTCTTTCTAACTTCTTTCTTATTTCTTTCTTCTTTCTTTCTTTCTTCTTTCTTACTTCTTTCTTACTTCTTTCTTACTTCTTTCTTACTTCTTTCTTCTTTCTTTCTTACTTATTTCTTACTTCTTTCTTCTTTCTTTCTTACTTCTTTCTTACTTCTTTCTTACTTCTTTCTTACTTCTTTCTTACTTCTTTCTTACTTCTTTCTTACTTCTTTCTAACTTCTTTCTTTCTTCTTTCTTTCTTCTTTCTTTCTTACTTCTTTCTTACTTCTTTCTAACTTCTTTCTTACTTCTTAATTCTTTCTTTCTTCTTTCTTACTTCTTTCTAAATTCTTTCTTACTTCTTTCTTACTTCTTTCTAACTTCTTTCTCTCTTCTTTCTTCTTTCTTTCTTACTTCTTTCTTACTTCTTTCTTACTTCTTTCTTTCTTACTTCTTTCTTACTTCTTTCTTACTTCTTTCTTACTTCTTCCTTACTTCTTTCTTTCTTCTTGCTTTCTTCTTGCTTTCTTCTTTCTTTCTTATTTATAAATTCTTTCTAACTTCTTTCTAACTTCTTTCTTATTTCTTTCTTCATTCTTTCTTTCTTCTTTCTTACTTCTTTCTTACTTCTTTCTTACTTCTTTCTTACTTCTTTCTAACTTCTTTCTTACTTCTTTCTTACTTCTTTCTAACTTCTTTCTTTCTTCTTTCTTTCTTCTTTCTTTCTTACTTCTTTCTTACTTCATTCTTACTTCTTTCTTTCTTACCTCTTTCTTACTTCTTTCTTACTTCTTTCTTCTTTCTTTCTTACTTCTTTCTTACTTCTTTCTTTCTTACTTCTTTCTTACTTCTTTCTTACTTCTTTCTTACTTCTTTCTTACTTCTTTCTAACTTCTTTCTTACTTCTTTCTTACTTCTTTCTTACTTCTTTCTAACTTCTTTCTTTCTTACTTCTTTCTTACTTCTTTCTTACTTCTTTCATACTTCTTTCATTTTTCTTTCTTTCTTCTTTCTTTCTGGTTTCTTTCTTCTTTCTTCTTTCTTCTTCCTTTCTTCTTTCTTTGTTTCTTCTTTCTTTCTTCATTCTTTCTTTCTACTTTCTTTCTTCTTTCTTTCTTCTTCCTTTCTTCTTCCTTACTTCTTTCTTTCTTCTTTCTTTCTTCTTTTTTTCTTCTTTATTTCGTCTTTCTCTCTTACTTCTTTCTTTCTTCTTTCTTACTTCTTTCTTTCTTCTTTCTTAATTCTTTCTTACTTCTTTCTTTCTTCTTTCTTTCTTATTTCTTTCTTCTTTCTTTCTTCATTCTTTCTTCTTTCTTTCTGTCTTTCTTCTTTCTTTCTTTCTTTCTTTCTTTTTTCTTTCTTTCTTTAGTTCTTCATTCTTCCTTTCTTCTTTCTTTCTTCTTTCTTTATTTCTTCTTTCTTTCTTTCTTCTTTATTTCTTCTTTCTTTCGTCTTTCTTTTTCTTCTTTCCTTCTTCTTTCTTTCTTCTTTCTTTCTTCTTTCTTTCTTCTTTTTTTTCTTCTTTCTTCCTTCTTTCTTTCTTTCTTTCTTCATTCTTCCTTTCTTCTTTCTTTGTTTCTTCTTTCTTTCTTTCTTCTTTCTCTCTTTCTTCTTTCTTTCTTCCTTCCTTCCTTCTTCTTTCTTTCTTCTTTCTTTCTTCTTTCTTCTTTCTTACATCTTTCTTACTTCTTTCTTTCTTCTTTCTTCATTCTTTCTTTCTTTTTTCCTTCTTTCTTCTTTCTTTATTCTTTCTTTCTTTCTTTCTTCTTTCTTTCTTACTTATTTCTTTCTTCTTTCTTTCTTTCTTCTTCCTTTCTTCTTTCTTTCTTCGTTCTTTCTTTCTTCTTTCTTCCTTTCTTCTTCCTTTCTTCTTCCCTATTTCTTTCTTTCTTACTTTTTCTTACTTCTTTCTTCCTTCTTTCTTCTTTCTTTCTTCTTTCTTCTTTCTTTCTTCTGTCTTTCTTCTTTCTTTATTTCTTCTTCCTTTCTTCTTTCTTTCTTCGTTCTTTCTTTCTTTCTTCTTTCTTTCTTCTTTCTTCTTTCTTTCTTCTTTCTTTCTTTCTTCTTTCGTTCTTCTTTCTTTCTTACTTCTTTCTTTCTTCTTTCTTTATTCTTTCTTTTTCTTTCTTTCTTTCTTTCTTCTTTCTAAATTTTCTTTCTTCTTCCTTTCTTCTTTCTTTCTTTCTTCTTTCATTCTTCTTTTTTTCTTGCTTCTTTCTTTCTTCTTTCTTTCTTCTTCCTTTCTACTTCCTTACTTCTTTCTTTCTTCTCTCTTTCTTTTTTTTCTTCTTTATTTCTTCTTTCTTACTTCTTTCTAAATTCTTTCTTACTTCTTTCTTACTTCTTTCTAACTTCTTTCTCTCTTCTTTCTTTCTTCTTTCTTTCTTACTTCTTTCTTACTTCTTTCTTACTTCTATCTTTCTTACTTCATTCTTACTTCTTTCTTACTTCTTTCTTACTTCTTTCTTACTTCTTTCTTTCTTCTTGCTTTCTTCTTGCTTTCTTCTTTCTTTCTTATATCTAAATTCTTTCTAACTTCTTTCTAACTTCTTTCTTATTTCTTTCTTCTTTCTTTCTTTCTTCTTTCTTACTTCTTTCTTACTTCTTTCTTACTTCTTTCTTCTTTCTTTCTTACTTATTTCTTACTTCTTTCTTCTTTCTTTCTTACTTCTTTCTTACTTCTTTCTTACTTCTTTCTTACTTCTTTCTTACTTCTTTCTAACTTCTTTCTTACTTCTTTCTTACTTCTTTCTTACTTCTTTCTTACTTCTTTCGTACATCTTTCTTACTTCTTTCTTACTTCTTTCTTACTTCTTTCTAACTTCTTTCTTTCTTCTTTCTTTCTTCTTTCTTTCTTACTTCTTTCTTACTTCTTTCTTACTTCTTTCTTACTTCCTTCTTACTTCTTTCTTACTTCTTTCTTACTTCTTTCTTACTTCTTTCTTACTTCTTTCTAACTTCTTTCTTACTTCTTTCTTACTTCTTTCTTACTTCTTTCGTACATCTTTCTTACTTCTTTCTTACTTCTTTCTTACTTCTTTCTTTCTTCTTTCTTACTTCTTTCTTACTTCTTTCTTACTTCTTTCTAACTTCTTTTTTCTTCTTTCTTTCTTCTTTCTTTTTTACCTCTTTCTAACTTCTTTCTTCTTTCTTTCTTACTTCTTTCTTACTTCCTTCTTACTTCTTTCTTACTTCTTTCTTACTTCTTTCTTACTTCTTTCTAACTTCTTTCTTCCTTCTTTCTTACTTCTTTCTAACTTCTTTCTTACTTCTTACTTCTTTCTTTCTTCTTTCTTACTTCTTTCTAAATTCTTTCTTACTTCTTTCTTACTTCTTTCTAACTTCTTTCTCTCTTCTTTCTTTCTTCTTTCTTTCTTAGTTCTTTCTTACTTCTTTCTAACTTCTTTCTTTCTTACTTCTTTCTTACTTCTTTCTTACTTCTTTCTTACTTCTTTCTTACTTCTTTCTATCTTCTTGCTTTCTTCTTTCTTTCTTATTTCTAAATTCTGTCTAACGTCTTTCTAACTTCTTTCTTATTTCTTTCTTCTTTCTTTCTTTCTTCTTTCTTACTTCTTTCTTACTTCTTTCTTACTTCTTTCTTACTTCTTTCTAACTTCTTTCTTACTTCTTTCTTACTTCTTTCTAACTTCTTTCTTTCTTCTTTCTTTCTCCTTTCTTTCTTACTTCTTTCTTACTTCATTCTTACTTCTTTCTTTCTTACCTCTTTCTTACTTCTTTCTTACTTCTTTCTTACTTCTTTCTTACTTCTTTCTTACTTCTTTCTAACTTCTTTCTTACTTCTGTCTTACTTCTTTCTTACTTCTTTCTAACTTCTTTCTTTCTTACTTCTTTCTTACTTCTTTCTTACTTCTTTCATACTTCTTTCTTCTTTCTTTCTTACTTCTTTCTTACTTCTTTCTTACTTCTTTCTTACTTCCTTCTTACTTCTTTCTTACTTCTTTCTTACTTCTTTCTTACTTCTTTCTAACTTCTTTCTTACTTCTTTCTTACTTCTTTCTAACTTCTTTCTTACTTCTTACTTCTTTCTTTCTTCTTTCTTACTTCTTTCTAAATTCTTTCTTACTTCTTTCTTACTTCTTTCTAACTTCGTTCTCTCTTCTTTCTTTCTTCTTTCTTTCTTACTTCTTTCTTACTTCTTTCTTACTTCTTTCTTTCTTACTTCTTTCTTACTTCTTTCTTACTTCTTTCTTACTTCTTTCTTACTTCTTTTTTCTTCTTTCTTTCTTCTTTCTTTCTTACTTCTTTCTAACTTCTTTCTTCTTTCTTTCTTACTTCTTTCTTACTTCTTTCTTACTTCTTTCTTACTTCCTTCTTACTTCTTTCTTACTTCTTTCTTACTTCTTTCTTACTTCTTTCTAACTTCTTTCTTACTTCTTTCTTACTTCTTTCTTACTTCTTTCTTACTTCTTTCTTACTTCTTTCGTACATCTTTCTTACTTCTTTCTAACTTCTTTCTTTCTTACTTCTTTCTTACTTCTTTCTTTCTTCTTTCTTACTTCTTTCTTACTTCTTTCTTACTTCTTTCTTACTTCTTTCTAACTTCTTTTTTCTTCTTTCTTTCTTCTTTCTTTCTTACTTCTTTCTAAATTCTTTCTTCTTTCTTTCTTACTTCTTTCTAACTTCTTTCTTCTTTCTTTCTTACTTCTTTCTTACTTCTTTCTTACTTCCTTCTTACTTCTTTCTTACTTCTTTCTTACTTCTTTCTAACTTCTTTCTTACTTCTTTCTTACTTCTTTCTAACTTCTTTCTTTCTTCTTTCTTTCTTCTTTCTTTCTTACTTCTTTCTTACTTCTTTCTAACTTCTTTCTTACTTCTTACTTCTTTCTTTCTTCTTTCTTACTTCTTTCTAAATTCTTTCTTACTTCTTTCTTACTTCTTTCTAACTTCTTTCTTTCTTACTTCTTTCTTACTTCTTTCTTTCTTACTTCTTTCTTACTTCTTTCTTACTTCTTTCTTACTTCTTTCTTACTTCTTTCTAACTTCTTTCTTACTTCTTTCTTACTTCTTTCTTACTTCTTTCTAACTTCTTTCTTTCTTACTTCTTTCTTACTTCTTTCTTACTTCTTTCATACTTCTTTCTTTTTTCTTTCTTTCTTCTTTCTTTCTGGTTTCTTTCTTCTTTCTTCTTTCTTCTTCCTTTCTTCTTTCTTTGTTTCTTCTTTCTTTCTTCATTCTTTCTTTCTACTTTCTTTCTTCTTTCTTTCTTCTTCCTTTCTTCTTCCTTACTTCTTTCTTTCTTCTTTCTTTCTTCTTTTTTTCTTCTTTATTTCGTCTTTCTCTCTTACTTCTTTCTTTCTTCTTTCTTACTTCTTTCTTTCTTCTTTCTTAATTCTTTCTTACTTCTTTCTTTCTTCTTTCTTTCTTATTTCTTTCTTCTTTCTTTCTTCATTCTTTCTTCTTTCTTTCTGTCTTTCTTCTTTCTTTCTTTCTTTCTTTCTTTCTTTTTTCTTTCTTTCTTTAGTTCTTCATTCTTCCTTTCTTCTTTCTTTCTTCTTTCTTTATTTCTTCTTTCTTTCTTTCTTCTTTATTTCTTCTTTCTTTCGTCTTTCTTTTTCTTCTTTCCTTCTTCTTTCTTTCTTCTTTCTTTCTTCTTTCTTTCTTCTTTTTTTCTTCTTTCTTCCTTCTTTCTTTCTTTCTTTCTTCATTCTTCCTTTCTTCTTTCTTTGTTTCTTCTTTCTTTCTTTCTTCTTTCTCTCTTTCTTCTTTCTTTCTTCCTTCCTTCCTTCTTCTTTCTTTCTTCTTTCTTTCTTCTTTCTTCTTTCTTACATCTTTCTTACTTCTTTCTTTCTTCTTTCTTCATTCTTTCTTTCTTTTTTCCTTCTTTCTTCTTTCTTTATTCTTTCTTTCTTTCTTTCTTCTTTCTTTCTTACTTATTTCTTTCTTCTTTCTTTCTTTCTTCTTCCTTTCTTCTTTCTTTCTTCGTTCTTTCTTTCTTCTTTCTTCCTTTCTTCTTCCTTTCTTCTTCCCTATTTCTTTCTTTCTTACTTTTTCTTACTTCTTTCTTCCTTCTTTCTTCTTTCTTTCTTCTTTCTTCTTTCTTTCTTCTGTCTTTCTTCTTTCTTTATTTCTTCTTCCTTTCTTCTTTCTTTCTTCGTTCTTTCTTTCTTTCTTCTTTCTTTCTTCTTTCTTCTTTCTTTCTTCTTTCTTTCTTTCTTCTTTCGTTCTTCTTTCTTTCTTACTTCTTTCTTTCTTCTTTCTTTATTCTTTCTTTTTCTTTCTTTCTTCTTTCTAAATTTTCTTTCTTCTTCCTTTCTTCTTTCTTTCTTTCTTCTTTCTTTCTTCTTTTTTTCTTGCTTCTTTCTTTCTTCTTTCTTTCTTCTTCCTTTCTACTTCCTTACTTCTTTCTTTCTTCTCTCTTTCTTTTTTTTCTTCTTTATTTCTTCTTTCTTACTTCTTTCTAAATTCTTTCTTACTTCTTTCTTACTTCTTTCTAACTTCTTTCTCTCTTCTTTCTTTCTTCTTTCTTTCTTACTTCTTTCTTACTTCTTTCTTACTTCTATCTTTCTTACTTCTTTCTTACTTCTTTCTTACTTCTTTCTTACTTCTTTCTTACTTCTTTCTTTCTTCTTCCTTTCTTCTTGCTTTCTTCTTTCTTTCTTATATCTAAATTCTTTCTAACTTCTTTCTAACTTCTTTCTTATTTCTTTCTTCTTTCTTTCTTTCTTCTTTCTTACTTCTTTCTTACTTCTTTCTTACTTCTTTCTTACTTCTTTCTTCTTTCTTTCTTACTTATTTCTTACTTCTTTCTTCTTTCTTTCTTACTTCTTTCTTACTTCTTTCTTACTTCTTTCTTACTTCTTTCTTACTTCTTTCTAACTTCTTTCTTACTTCTTTCTTACTTCTTTCTTACTTCTTTCTTACTTCTTTCGTACATCTTTCTTACTTCTTTCTTACTTCTTTCTTACTTCTTTCTAACTTCTTTCTTTCTTCTTTCTTTCTTCTTTCTTTCTTACTTCTTTCTTACTTCTTTCTTACTTCTTTCTTACTTCCTTCTTACTTCTTTCTTACTTCTTTCTTACTTCTTTCTTACTTCTTTCTTACTTCTTTCTAACTTCTTTCTTACTTCTTTCTTACTTCTTTCTTACTTCTTTCGTACATCTTTCTTACTTCTTTCTTACTTCTTTCTTACTTCTTTCTTTCTTCTTTCTTACTTCTTTCTTACTTCTTTCTTACTTCTTTCTTACTTCTTTCTAACTTCTTTTTTCTTCTTTCTTTCTTCTTTCTTTCTTACCTCTTTCTAACTTCTTTCTTCTTTCTTTCTTACTTCTTTCTTACTTCCTTCTTACTTCTTTCTTACTTCTTTCTTACTTCTTTCTTACTTCTTTCTAACTTCTTTCTTCCTTCTTTCTTACTTCTTTCTAACTTCTTTCTTACTTCTTACTTCTTTCTTTCTTCTTTCTTACTTCTTTCTAAATTCTTTCTTACTTCTTTCTTACTTCTTTCTTACTTCTTTCTTACTTCTTTCTTACTTCTTTCTATCTTCTTGCTTTCTTCTTTCTTTCTTATTTCTAAATTCTTTCTAACGTCTTTCTAACTTCTTTCTTATTTCTTTCTTCTTTCTTTCTTTCTTCTTTCTTACTTCTTTCTTACTTCTTTCTTACTTCTTTCTTACTTCTTTCTAACTTCTTTCTTACTTCTTTCTTACTTCTTTCTAACTTCTTTCTTTCTTCTTTCTTTCTTCTTTCTTTCTTACTTCTTTCTTACTTCATTCTTACTTCTTTCTTTCTTACCTCTTTCTTACTTCTTTCTTACTTCTTTCTTACTTCTGTCTTACTTCTTTCTTACTTCTTTCTAACTTCTTTCTTACTTCTGTCTTACTTCTTTCTTACTTCTTTCTAACTTCTTTCTTTCTTACTTCTTTCTTACTTCTTTCTTACTTCTTTCATACTTCTTTCTTCTTTCTTTCTTACTTCTTTCTTACTTCTTTCTTACTTCTTTCTTACTTCCTTCTTACTTCTTTCTTACTTCTTTCTTACTTCTTTCTTACTTCTTTCTAACTTCTTTCTTACTTCTTTCTTACTTCTTTCTAACTTCTTTCTTACTTCTTACTTCTTTCTTTCTTCTTTCTTACTTCTTTCTAAATTCTTTCTTACTTCTTTCTTACTTCTTTCTAACTTCGTTCTCTCTTCTTTCTTTCTTCTTTCTTTCTTACTTCTTTCTTACTTCTTTCTTACTTCTTTCTTTCTTACTTCTTTCTTACTTCTTTCTTACTTCTTTCTTACTTCTTTCTTACTTCTTTTTTCTTCTTTCTTTCTTCTTTCTTTCTTACTTCTTTCTAACTTCTTTCTTCTTTCTTTCTTACTTCTTTCTTACTTCTTTCTTACTTCTTTCTTACTTCCTTCTTACTTCTTTCTTACTTCTTTCTTACTTCTTTCTTACTTCTTTCTAACTTCTTTCTTACTTCTTTCTTACTTCTTTCTTACTTCTTTCTTACTTCTTTCTTACTTCTTTCGTACATCTTTCTTACTTCTTTCTAACTTCTTTCTTTCTTACTTCTTTCTTACTTCTTTCTTTCTTCTTTCTTACTTCTTTCTTACTTCTTTCTTACTTCTTTCTTACTTCTTTCTAACTTCTTTTTTCTTCTTTCTTTCTTCTTTCTTTCTTACTTCTTTCTAAATTCTTTCTTCTTTCTTTCTTACTTCTTTCTAACTTCTTTCTTCTTTCTTTCTTACTTCTTTCTTACTTCTTTCTTACTTCCTTCTTACTTCTTTCTTACTTCTTTCTTACTTCTTTCTAACTTCTTTCTTACTTCTTTCTTACTTCTTTCTAACTTCTTTCTTTCTTCTTTCTTTCTTCTTTCTTTCTTACTTCTTTCTTACTTCTTTCTAACTTCTTTCTTACTTCTTACTTCTTTCTTTCTTCTTTCTTACTTCTTTCTAAATTCTTTCTTACTTCTTTCTTACTTCTTTCTAACTTCGTTCTCTCTTCTTTCTTTCTTCTTTCTTTCTTACTTCTTTCTTACTTCTTTCTTACTTCTTTCTTTCTTACTTCTTTCTTACTTCTTTCTTACTTCTTTCTTACTTCTTTCTTACTTCTTTTTTCTTCTTTCTTTCTTCTTTCTTTCTTACTTCTTTCTAACTTCTTTCTTCTTTCTTTCTTACTTCTTTCTTACTTCTTTCTTACTTCTTTCTTACTTCCTTCTTACTTCTTTCTTACTTCTTTCTTACTTCTTTCTTACTTCTTTCTAACTTCTTTCTTACTTCTTTCTTACTTCTTTCTTACTTCTTTCTTACTTCTTTCTTACTTCTTTCGTACATCTTTCTTACTTCTTTCTAACTTCTTTCTTTCTTACTTCTTTCTTACTTCTTTCTTTCTTCTTTCTTACTTCTTTCTTACTTCTTTCTTACTTCTTTCTTACTTCTTTCTAACTTCTTTTTCTTCTTTCTTTCTTCTTTCTTTCTTACTTCTTTCTAAATTCTTTCTTCTTTCTTTCTTACTTCTTTCTAACTTCTTTCTTCTTTCTTTCTTACTTCTTTCTTACTTCTTTCTTACTTCCTTCTTACTTCTTTCTTACTTCTTTCTTACTTCTTTCTAACTTCTTTCTTACTTCTTTCTTACTTCTTTCTAACTTCTTTCTTTCTTCTTTCTTTCTTCTTTCTTTCTTACTTCTTTCTTACTTCTTTCTAACTTCTTTCTTACTTCTTACTTCTTTCTTTCTTCTTTCTTACTTCTTTCTAAATTCTTTCTTACTTCTTTCTTACTTCTTTCTAACTTCTTTCTTTCTTACTTCTTTCTTACTTCTTTCTTACTTCTTTCTTACTTCTTTCTTACTTCTTTCTTACTTCTTTCTTTCTTCTTGCTTTCTTCTTTCTTTCTTATTTCTAAATTCTTTCTAACTTCTTTCTAACTTCTTTCTTATTTTTTTCTTCTTTCTTTCTTTCTTCTTTCTTACTTCTTTCTTACTTCTTTCTTACTTCTTTCTTACTTCTTTCTAACTTCTTTCTTACTTCTTTCTTACTTCTTTCTAACTTCTTTCTTTCTTCTTTCTTTCTTCTTTCTTTCTTACTTCTTTCTTACTTCATTCTTACTTCTTTCTTTCTTACCTCTTTCTTACTTCTTTCTAACTTCTTTCTTACTTCTGTCTTACTTCTTTCTTACTTCTTTCTAACTTCTTTCTTTCTTACTTCTTTCTTACTTCTTTCTTACTTCTTTCATACTTCTTTCTTCTTTCTTTCTTTCTTCTTTCTTACTTCTTTCTTACTTCTTTCTTACTTCTTTCATACTTCTTTCTTCTTTCTTTCTTTCTTCTTTCTTACTTCTTTCTTACTTCTTTCTATCTTCTTGCTTTCTTCTTTCTTTCTTATTTCTAAATTCTTTCTAACGTCTTTCTAACTTCTTTCTTATTTCTTTCTTCTTTCTTTCTTTCTTCTTTCTTTCTTACTTATTTCTTTCTTCTTTCTTTCTTTCTTCTTCCTTTCTTCTTTCTTTCTTCGTTCTTTCTTTCTTCTTTCTTCCTTTCTTCTTCCTTTCTTCTTCCCTATTTCTTTCTTTCTAACTTCTTTCTTTCTTACTTCTTTCTTACTTCTTTCTTACTTCTTTCTTACTTCTTTCGTACATCTTTCTTACTTCTTTCTTACTTCTTTCTTACTTCTTTCTAACTTCTTTCTTTCTTCTTTCTTTCTTCTTTCTTTCTTACTTCTTTCTTACTTCTTTCTTACTTCTTTCTTACTTCCTTCTTACTTCTTTCTTACTTCTTTCTTACTTCTTTCTTACTTCTTTCTTACTTCTTTCTAACTTCTTTCTTACTTCTTTCTTACTTCTTTCTTACTTCTTTCGTACATCTTTCTTACTTCTTTCTTACTTCTTTCTTACTTCTTTCTTTCTTCTTTCTTACTTCTTTCTTACTTCTTTCTTACTTCTTTCTTACTTCTTTCTAACTTCTTTTTTCTTCTTTCTTTCTTCTTTCTTTCTTACCTCTTTCTAACTTCTTTCTTCTTTCTTTCTTACTTCTTTCTTACTTCCTTCTTACTTCTTTCTTACTTCTTTCTTACTTCTTTCATACTTCTTTCTAACTTCTTTCTTCCTTCTTTCTTACTTCTTTCTAACTTCTTTCTTACTTCTTACTTCTTTCTTTCTTCTTTCTTACTTCTTTCTAAATTCTTTCTTACTTCTTTCTTACTTCTTTCTAACTTCTTTCTCTCTTCTTTCTTTCTTCTTTCTTTCTTAGTTCTTTCTTACTTCTTTCTAACTTCTTTCTTTCTTACTTCTTTCTTACTTCTTTCTTACTTCTTTCTTACTTCTTTCTTACTTCTTTCTTACTTCTTTCTTACTTCTTTCTTACTTCTTTCTATCTTCTTGCTTTCTTCTTTCTTTCTTATTTCTAAATTCTTTCTAACGTCTTTCTAACTTCTTTCTTTTTCTTTCTTCTTTCTTTCTTTCTTCTTTCTTACTTCTTTCTTACTTCTTTCTTACTTCTTTCTTACTTCTTTCTAACTTCTTTCTTACTTCTTTCTTACTTCTTTCTAACTTCTTTCTTTCTTCTTTCTTTCTTCTTTCTTTCTTACTTCTTTCTTACTTCATTCTTACTTCTTTCTTTCTTACCTCTTTCTTACTTCTTTCTTACTTCTTTCTTACTTCTTTCTTACTTCTTTCTTACTTCTTTCTAACTTCTTTCTTACTTCTGTCTTACTTCTTTCTTACTTCTTTCTAACTTCTTTCTTTCTTACTTCTTTCTTACTTCTTTCTTACTTCTTTCATACTTCTTTCTTCTTTCTTTCTTACTTCTTTCTTACTTCTTTCTTACTTCTTTCTTACTTCCTTCTTACTTCTTTCTTACTTCTTTCTTACTTCTTTCTTACTTCTTTCTAACTTCTTTCTTACTTCTTTCTTACTTCTTTCTAACTTCTTTCTTACTTCTTACTTCTTTCTTTCTTCTTTCTTACTTCTTTCTAAATTCTTTCTTACTTCTTTCTTACTTCTTTCTAACTTCGTTCTCTCTTCTTTCTTTCTTCTTTCTTTCTTACTTCTTTCTTACTTCTTTCTTACTTCTTTCTTTCTTACTTCTTTCTTACTTCTTTCTTACTTCTTTCTTACTTCTTTCTTACTTCTTTTTTCTTCTTTCTTTCTTCTTTCTTTCTTACTTCTTTCTAACTTCTTTCTTCTTTCTTTCTTACTTCTTTCTTACTTCTTTCTTACTTCTTTCTTACTTCCTTCTTACTTCTTTCTTACTTCTTTCTTACTTCTTTCTTACTTCTTTCTAACTTCTTTCTTACTTCTTTCTTACTTCTTTCTTACTTCTTTCTTACTTCTTTCTTCTTTCTTTCTTACTTCTTTCTAACTTCTTTCTTCTTTCTTTCTTACTTCTTTCTTACTTCTTTCTTACTTCCTTCTTACTTCTTTCTAACTTCTTTCTTCTTTCTTTCTTACTTCTTTCTTACTTCTTTCTTACTTCCTTCTTACTTCTTTCTTACTTCTTTCTTACTTCTTTCTAACTTCTTTCTTACTTCTTTCTTACTTCTTTCTAACTTCTTTCTTTCTTCTTTCTTTCTTCTTTCTTTCTTACTTCTTTCTTACTTCTTTCTAACTTCTTTCTTACTTCTTACTTCTTTCTTTCTTCTTTCTTACTTCTTTCTAAATTCTTTCTTACTTCTTTCTTACTTCTTTCTAACTTCTTTCTTTCTTACTTCTTTCTTACTTCTTTCTTACTTCTTTCTTACTTCTTTCTTACTTCTTTCTTACTTCTTTCTTTCTTCTTGCTTTCTTCTTTCTTTCTTATTTCTAAATTCTTTCTAACTTCTTTCTAACTTCTTTCTTATTTTTTTCTTCTTTCTTTCTTTCTTCTTTCTTACTTCTTTCTTACTTCTTTCTTACTTCTTTCTTACTTCTTTCTAACTTCTTTCTTACTTCTTTCTTACTTCTTTCTAACTTCTTTCTTTCTTCTTTCTTTCTTCTTTCTTTCTTACTTCTTTCTTACTTCATTCTTACTTCTTTCTTTCTTACCTCTTTCTTACTTCTTTCTAACTTCTTTCTTACTTCTGTCTTACTTCTTTCTTACTTCTTTCTAACTTCTTTCTTTCTTACTTCTTTCTTACTTCTTTCTTACTTCTTTCATACTTCTTTCTTCTTTCTTTCTTTCTTCTTTCTTACTTCTTTCTTACTTCTTTCTTACTTCTTTCTTACTTCTTTCTTACTTCTTTCTTCTTTCTTTCTTACTTCTTTCTTACTTCTTTGTTCTTTCTTTCTTAATTCTTTCTTACTTCTTTCTTGCTTCTTTCTTACTTCTTTCTTACTTCTTACTAAATTCTTTCTTACTTCTTTCTTACTTCTTTCTTACTTCTTTCTTACTTCTTTCTTACTTCTTTCGTACATCTTTCTTACTTCTTTCTTACTTCTTTCTTACTTCTTTCTTTCTTCTTTCTTTCTTCTTTCTTACTTCTTTCTTACTTCTTTCTTACTTCTTTCTTACTTCTTTCTAACTTCTTTTTTCTTCTTTCTTTCTTCTTTCTTTCTTACTTCTTTCTAACTTCTTTCTTCTTTCTTTTTTACTTCTTTCTAACTTCTTTCTTCTTTCTTTTTTACTTCTTTCTTACTTCTTTCTTACTTCTTTCTTACTTCCTTCTTACTTCTTTCTTACTTCTTTCTTACTTCTTTCTTACTTCTTTCTAACTTCTTTATTACTTCTTTCTTACTTCTTTCTAACTTCTTTCTTTCTTCTTTCTTTCTTCTTTCTTTCTTACTTCTTTCTTACTTCTTTCTAACTTCTTTCTTACTTCTTAATTCTTTCTTTCTTCTTTCTTACTTCTTTCTAAATTCTTTCTTACTTCTTTCTTACTTCTTTCTAACTTCTTTCTCTCTTCTTTCTTTCTTCTTTCTTTCTTACTTCTTTCTTACTTCTTTCTTACTTCTTTCTTTCTTACTTCTTTCTTACTTCTTTCTTACTTCTTTCTTACTTCTTTCTTACTTCTTTCTTACTTCTTGCTTTCTTCTTGCTTTCTTCTTGCTTTCTTCTTTCTTTCTTATTTATAAATTCTTTCTAACTTCTTTCTAACTTCTTTCTTATTTCTTTCTTCTTTCTTTCTTTCTTCTTTCTTACTTCTTTCTTACTTCTTTCTTACTTCTTTCTTACTTCTTTCTAACTTCTTTCTTACTTCTTTCTTACTTCTTTCTAACTTCTTTCTTTCTTCTTTCTTTCTTCTTTCTTTCTTACTTCTTTCTTACTTCATTCTTACTTCTTTCTTTCTTACCTCTTTCTTACCACTTTCTTACTTCTTTCTTCTTTCTTTCTTACTTCTTTCTTACTTCTTTCTTTCTTACTTCTTTCTTACTTCTTTCTTACTTCTTTCTTACTTCTTTTTTACTTCTTTCTAACTTCTTTCTTACTTCTTTCTTACTTCTTTCTTACTTCTTTCTAACTTCTTTCTTTCTTACTTCTTTCTTACTTCTTTCTTACTTCTTTCATACTTCTTTCTTTTTTCTTTCTTTCTTCTTTCTTTCTGGTTTCTTTCTTCTTTCTTCTTTCTTCTTCCTTTCTTCTTTCTTTGTTTCTTCTTTCTTTCTTCATTCTTTCTTTCTACTTTCTTTCTTCTTTCTTTCTTCTTCCTTTCTTCTTCCTTTCTTCTTTCTTTCTTTCTTTCTTTCTTTTTTCTTTCTTTCTTTAGTTCTTCATTCTTCCTTTCTTCTTTCTTTCTTCTTTCTTTATTTCTTCTTTCTTTCTTTCTTATTTCTTCTTTCTTACTTCTTTCTAAATTCTTTCTTACTTCTTTCTTACTTCTTTCTAACTTCTTTCTCTCTTCTTTCTTTCTTCTTTCTTTCTTACTTCTTTCTTACTTCTTTCTTACTTCTATCTTTCTTACTTCTTTCTTACTTCTTTCTTACTTCTTTCTTACTTCTTTCTTACTTCTTTCTTACTTCTTTCTTTCTTCTTGCTTTCTTCTTGCTTTCTTCTTTCTTTCTTATTTCTAAATTCTTTCTAACTTCTTTCTTCTTTCTTACTTCTTTCTTACTTCTTTCTTACTTCTTTCTTACTTCTTTCTTTCTTACTTCTTTCTTACTTCTTTCTTACTTCTTTCTTACTTCTTTTTTCTTCTTTCTTTCTTCTTTCTTTCTTACTTCTTTCTAACTTCTTTCTTCTTTCTTTCTTACTTCTTTCTTACTTCTTTCTTACTTCTTTCTTACTTCCTTCTTACTTCTTTCTTACTTCTTTCTTACTTCTTTCTTACTTCTTTCTAACTTCTTTCTTACTTCTTTCTTACTTCTTTCTTACTTCTTTCTTACTTCTTTCGTACATCTTTCTTACTTCTTTCTAACTTCTTTCTTTCTTACTTCTTTCTTACTTCTTTCTTTCTTCTTTCTTACTTCTTTCTTACTTCTTTGTAACTTCTTTCTTTCTTCTTTCTTTCTTCTTTCTTTCTTACTTCTTTCTTACTTCTTTCTAACTTCTTTCTTACTTCTTACTTCTTTCTTTCTTCTTTCTTACTTCTTTCTAAATTCTTTCTTACTTCTTTCTTACTTCTTTCTAACTTCTTTCTCTCTTCTTTCTTTCTTCTTTCTTTCTTACTTCTTTCTTACTTCTTTCTAACTTCTTTCTTTCTTACTTCTTTCTTACTTCTTTCTTACTTCTTTCTTACTTCTTTCTTTCTTCTTGCTTTCTTCTTTCTTTCTTATTTCTAAATTCTTTCTAACTTCTTTCTAACTTCTTTCTTATTTCTTTCTTCTTTCTTTCTTTCTTCTTTCTTACTTATTTCTTACTTCTTTCTTACTTCTTTCTTACTTCTTTCTAACTTCTTTCTTACTTCTTTCTTACTTCTTTCTAACTTCTTTCTTTCTTCTTTCTTTCTTCTTTCTTTCTTACTTCTTTCTTACTTCATTCTTACTTCTTTCTTTCTTACCTCTTTCTTACTTCTTTCTTACTTCTTTCTTACTTCTTTCTTACTTCTTTCTAACTTCTTTCTTACTTCTGTCTTACTTCTTTCTTACTTCTTTCTAACTTCTTTCTTTCTTACTTCTTTCTTACTTCTTTCTTACTTCTTTCATACTTCTTTCTTCTTTCTTTCTTTCTGCTTTCTTACTTCTTTCTTACTTCTTTCTTACTTCTTTCTTACTTCTTTCTTCTTTCTTTCTTACTTCTTTCTTACTTCTTTCTTCTTTCTTTCTTACTTCTTTCTTACTTCTTTCTTGCTTCTTTCTTACTTCTTTCTTACTTCTTTCTAAATTCTTTCTTACTTCTTTCTTACTTCTTTCTTACTTCTTTCTTACTTCTTTCTTACTTCTTTCGTACATCTTTCTTACTTCTTTCTTACTTCTTTCTTACTTCTTTCTTTCTTCTTTCTTACTTCTTTCTTACTTTTTCTTACTTATTTCTAACTTCTTTCTTACTTCTTTCTAACTTCTTTTTTCTTCTTTCTTTCTTCTTTCTTTCTTACTTCTTTCTAACTTCTTTCTTCTTTCTTTTTTACTTCTTTCTAACTTCTTTCTTCTTTCTTTCTTACTTCTTTCTTACTTCTTTCTTACTTCTTTCTTACTTCCTTCTTACTTCTTTCTTACTTCTTTCTTACTTCTTTCTTACTTCTTTCTAACTTCTTTATTACTTCTTTCTTACTTCTTTCTAACTTCTTTCTTTCTTCTTTCTTTCTTCTTTATTTCTTACTTCTTTCTTACTTCTTTCTAACTTCTTTCTTACTTCTTACTTCTTTCTTTCTTCTTTCTTACTTCTTTCTAAATTCTTTCTTACTTCTTTCTTACTTCTTTCTAACTTCTTTCTCTCTTCTTTCTTTCTTCTTTCTTTCTTACTTCTTTCTTACTTCTTTCTTACTTCTTTCTTTCTTACTTCTTTCTTACTTCTTTCTTACTTCTTTCTTACTTCTTTCTTACTTCTTTCTTACTTCTTTCTTTCTTCTTGCTTTCTTCTTTCTTTCTTCTTTCTTTCTTATTTATAAATTCTTTCTAACTTCTTTCTAACTTCTTTCTTATTTCTTTCTTCTTTCTTTCTTTCTTCTTTCTTACTTCTTTCTTACTTCTTTCTTACTTCTTTCTTACTTCTTTCTAACTTCTTTCTTACTTCTTTCTTACTTCTTTCTAACTTCTTTCTTTCTTCTTTCTTTCTTCTTTCTTTCTTACTTCTTTCTTACTTCATTCTTACTTCTTTCTTTCTTACCTCTTTCTTACTTCTTTCTTCCTTCTTTCTTACTTCTTTCTTACTTCTTTCTTACTTCTTTCTAACTTCTTTCTTACTTCTTTCTTACTTCTTTCTTACTTCTTTCTAACTTCTTTCTTTCTTACTTCTTTCTTACTTCTTTCTTACTTCTTTCATACTTCTTTCTTTTTTCTTTCTTTCTTCTTTCTTTCTGGTTTCTTTCTTCTTTCTTCTTTCTTCTTCCTTTCTTCTTTCTTTGTTTCTTCTTTCTTTCTTCATTCTTTCTTTCTACTTTCTTTCTTCTTTCTTTCTTCTTCCTTTCTTCTTCCTTACTTCTTTCTTTCTTCTTTCTTTCTTCTTTTTTTCTTCTTTATTTCGTCTTTCTCTCTTACTTCTTTCTTTCTTCTTTCTTACTTCTTTCTTTCTTCTTTCTTAATTCTTTCTTACTTCTTTCTTTCTTCTTTCTTTCTTATTTCTTTCTTCTTTTTTTCTTCATTCTTTCTTCTTTCTTTCTGTCTTTCTTCTTTCTTTCTTTCTTTCTTTCTTTTTTCTTTCTTTCTTTAGTTCTTCATTCTTCCTTTTTTCTTTCTTTCTTCTTTCTTTAGTTCTTCTTTCTTTCTTTCTTCTTTATTTCTTCTTTCTTTCGTCTTTCTTTTTCTTCTTTCCTTCTTCTTTCTTTCTTCTTTCTTTCTTCTTTCTTTCTTCTTTTTTTCTTCTTTATTTCTTCTTTTTTTCTTACTTCTTTCTTCCTTCTTTCTTTCTTTCTTTCTTCATTCTTCCTTTCTTCTTTCTTTGTTTCTTCTTTCTTTCTTTCTCCTTTCTCTCTTTCTTCTTTCTTTCTTTCTTCCTTCCTTCTTCTTTCTTTCTTCTTTCTTTCTTCTTTCTTCTTTCTTACATCTTTCTTACTTCTTTCGTTCTTCTTTCTTCATTCTTTCTTTCTTTTTTCCTTCTTTCTTCTTTCTTTATTCTTTCTTTCTTACTTATTTCTTTCTTACTTATTTCTTTCTTCTTCCTTTCTTCTTTCTTTCTTCGTTCTTTCTTTCTTCTTTCTTCCTTTCTTCTTCCTTTCTTCTTCCCTATTTCTTTCTTTCTTACTTTTTCTTACTTCTTTCTTCCTTCTTTCTTCTTTCTTTCTTCTTTCTTCTTTCTTTCTTCTGTCTTTCTTCTTTCTTTATTTCTTCTTCCTTTCTTCTTTCTTTCTTCGTTCTTTCTTTCTTTCTTCTTTCTTTCTTCTTTCTTCTTTCTTTCTTCTTTCTTTCTTTCTTCTTTCGTTCTTCTTTCTTTCTTACTTCTTTCTTTCTTCTTTCTTTATTCTTTCTTTTTCTTTCTTTCTTTCTTTCTTCTTTCTAAATTTTCTTTCTTCTTCCTTTCTTCTTTCTTTCTTTCTTTCTTCTTTCTTTCTTCTTTTTTCTTGCTTCTTTCTTTCTTCTTTCTTTCTTCTTCCTTTCTACTTCCTTACTTCTTTCTTTCTTCTCTCTTTCTTTTTTTCTTCTTTATTTCATCTTTCTTTCTTACTTCTTTCCTACTTCTTTCTTTCTTCTTTCCTTCTTCTTTCTTTCTTCTTTCTTTCTTTCTTCTTTATTTCTTCTTTCTTTCTTTAGTTCTTCGTTCTTCCTTTCTTCTTTCTTTCTTTCTTTTCTTTCTTTCTTCATTCTTTCTTTCTTCTTTCATTCTTCTTTCTTTCCTCTCTCTTTCTTTCTTCTTTCTTTCTTCTTTCTTTCTTCTTTATTTCTTTCTTTCTTCTTTCTTTCTTTCTTCTTTCTTTCTTTTTTCTTTCTTCTTTATTTCTTCTTTCTTTCTTCTTTCTTTCTTTCTTCTTTCTTTCTTTTAATTTTCTTCATTCTTTCTTCTTTCTTTCTTCTTTCTTTCTTCTTTCTTCTTTCTTTCTTTCTTATTTTTCTTCTTTCTTTCTTCTTTCTTTCTTTTTTTCTTTCTTTTATTCTTCTTTCTTTCTTCTTTCTTTCTTCTTTCTTTCTTTCTTCTTTCTTTCTTTCTTTCTTTCTTTCTTCTTTCTTTCTTTCTTCTTTCTTTCTTCTCTCTTTCTTCTTTCTTTCTAGTTTCTTTCTTCTTTCTTCTTTCTTCTTTCTTCTTCCTTTCTTCTTTCTTTCTTTCTTTCTTTCTTCTTTCTTTCTTTCTACTTTCTTTCTTGTTTCTTTCTTCTTCCTTTCTGCTTCCTTACTTCTTTCTTTCTTCTTTCTTTCTTCTTTTTTTCTTCTTTATTTCGTCTTTCTTTCTTACTTCTTTCTTACTTATTTCTTACTTCTTTCTTTCTTCTTTCTTAATTCTTTCTTTATTTCTTCTTTCTTTCTTTCTTCTTTATTTCTTCTCTTCCTTCTTTCTTTCTTTCTTCTTCCTTTCTTCTTTCTTTCTTCGTTCTTTCTTTCTTCTTTCTTCCTTTCTTCTTCCTTTCTTCTTCCTTCTTTCTTTCTTTCTTACTTTTTCTTACTTCTTTCTTCCTTCTTTCTTCTTTCTTTCTTCTTTCTTCTTTCTTTCTTCTTTCTTTCTTCTCTCTTTATTTCTTCTTCCTTTCTTCTTTCTTTCTTCATTCTTTCTTTCTTTCTTCTTTCTTTCTTCTTTCTTCTTTCTTTCTTCTTTCTTTCTTTCTTTCTTCTTTCTTTCTTCTTTCTTTCTTACTTCTTTCTTCCTTCTTTCTTACTTATTTTTTACTTCTTTCTTTCTTCTTTTTTCTTCTTTCTTCTTTCTTAGTTCTTTCTTCTTTCTTTATTCTTCCTTTCTCTTCCTTTCTTCTTTCTTTCTTCTTTCTTACTTCTTTCTTCTTTCTTTCTACTTTCTTTCTTCTTTCTTTCTTTCTTCTTTCTTCTTTCTTTCTTCTCTCTTTATTCTTTCTTTCTTTCTTCTTTATTTCTTCTTTCTTTATTCTTTTTTTCTTTCTGTCTTTCTTCTTTCTTTCTTCTTTCTTTAATCTTTCTTTCCTTCTTTCTTCTTTCTTCTTTCTTTCTTCTTCCTTCGTTCTTTCTTCTTTCTTCTTTCTTTCTTTCTTCTTTCTTTCTTCTTGCTTTCTTACTTCTTTCTTACTTATTTCTTACTTCTTTGTTCTTCATTTCTTCTTCCTTTCTTCTTTCTTTCTTCTTTCTTCTTTTTTTCTTCTTTATTTCGTCTTTCTTTCTTACTTCTTTCTTACTTCTTTCTTTCTTCTTTCTTTCTTCTTTCTTTCTTCTTTCCTCTTTCTTTCTTCTTTCTTTCTTTCTTGTTTATTTCTTCTTTCTTTCCTTCTTTCTTTCTTTCTTTCTTTCTTTCTTTCTTTCTTTCTTTCTTTCTTTCTTTCTTTCTTTCTTTCTTTCTTTCTTTCTATCTTTCTTTCTTCTTTCTTTCTTCTTTGTTTCTTCTATCTTTCTTCTTTCTTTCTTACTTCTTTCTTACTTCTTTCTTTCTTCTTTCTTTCTTTCATCTTTCTTTCTTCTTTATTTCTTCTTTCTTTCTTCTTTCTTCTTTCTTCTTTCTTTCTTCTTTCTTCTTTCTTCTTCCTTTCTTCTTTATTTCTTTCTTCTTTCTTTCTTCTTTCTTTCTTTCTTCTTTCTTTCTTCTTTATATCTTCTTCATTTCTTCTTCCTTTCTTCTTTCTTTCTTCTTTCTTCTTTTTTTCTTCTTTATTTCGTCTTTCTTTCTTATTTATTTCTTCTCTCTTTCTTTCTTCTTTCTTTCTTCTTTCTTTCTTCTTTCTTCCTTCTTTCTTTCTTCTTCCTTTCTTCTTTCTTTCTTCTTTCTTTCTTCTTTTTTCTTCTTTTTTTTCGTCTTTCTTTCTTACTTTATTCTTACTTCTTTCTTACTTCTTTCTTACTTCTTTCTTACTTCTTTATTACTTCTTTCTCTCTTCTTTCTTTCTTCTTTCTTTCATTTTCTTCTTTCTTTCTTCTTTCTTCTTTCTTTCTTCTTTTTTTCTGCTTTCTTTCAGCTTTCTTTCTTTCTTCTTTCTTTCTTCTTTTTTTCTTTCTTCCTTTCTTCTTTTCTTCTTCCTTTATTCTTTCTTTCTTCTTTCTTTCTTCCTTCTTTCATTCTTCTTTCTTTATTCCTTCTTTCTTCTTTCTTTCTTCTTTCTTTCTTTCTTCTCTCTTTATTCTTTGTTTTTCTTCCTTCTTCTTTCTTTTTTCTTCCTATCTTCTTCCTTTCTTCTTCCTTTCTTCTTTCTTTCTTTTTTCTTTCTTCTTTCTTTCTTTCTTCTTTCTTCTTTCTTTCTTCTTTCTTTCTTCTTTCTTCTTTTTACTTCTTTCTTCTTTCTTTATTCTTCCTTTCTCTTCCTTTCCTCTTTCTTTCTTCTTTCTTACTTCTTTCTTCTTTCTTTCTACTTTCTTTCTTCTTTCTTTCTTTCTTCTTTCTCTTTCTTTCTTCTTCCTTTCTTCTTTCTTTCTTCTTTCTTCTTCCTTTCTTCTTTCTTTCTTTCTTCTTTCTTTCTTCTTTCTTTCTTACTTCTTTCTTACTAATTTCTTACTTATTTCTTACTTCTTTCTTTCTTCTTTTTTCTTCTTTCTTTCCTCTTTATTTCTTCTTTCTTTTTTCTTTCTTTCTTTCTTTCTTCTTTATGTCTTTCTTCTTTCTTTCTTCTATCTTTCTTCTTTCTTTCTTACTTCTTCCTTACTTCTTTCTTACTTCTTTCTTTCTTCTTTATTTCTTCTTTCTTTCAATCTTTCTTTCATCATTCTTCCTTTCTTTTTCTTTCTTTCTTCTATCTTTATCTTTCTTTCTTTCTTCTTTCATTCTTTCTTCTTTATTCTTTCTTTCTTCTTTCTTTCTTTCTTCTATCTTTCTTCTTTCTTTCTTCTTTCTTTCTTCTTTCTTTCTTCTTTCTTCTTTCTTCTTCTTTCCTTTCTTCTTCTTTCTTTCTTTCTTCTTCTTTATCTTTCTTCTTTCTTTCTTTCTTTATTTCTTTCTTTCCTCTTTCTTTCTTTCTTCTTTCTTTCTTCTTTCTTTCTTCTTTCTTTCTTACGTCTTTCTTACTTATTTCTTACTTCTTACTTTCTTCTTTCTTTCGTTCTTCTTTCTTTCTTATTTCTTTCCTCTTTCTTGCTTCTTTCTTCTTTCTTTCTTAATACTTTCTTCCTTCTTTCTTACTTCTTCCTTTCTTCTTTCTTTCTTTTTTCTTTCTTTTCTTACTTCTTTCTTTCTTCTTTCTTTCTTCTTTCTCTCTTTTTCTTTCTTTCTTCTTTCTTTCTTCTTTCTTTCTTCTTTCTTCTTTATTTCTCCTTTCTTTCTTTCTTTCTTTTTCTTTCACTTCTTTATTTCTTCTTTCTTTCTTCATTCTTCCTTTCTTCTTTCTTTCTTTCTTCTTTCTTTCTTCTTTCTTCTTTCCTTCTTCTTTCATTCTTACTTCTTTCTTACTTCTTTCTTACTTCTTTCTTACTTATACTTCTTTCTTTCTTCTTCCTTACTTCTTTCTTTCTTTCTTCTTTCTCACTTGTTTCTTTCTTTTTTCTTTCTTCTTTCTTCTTTCTTTCTTCTTTCTTTCTTCTTTGGTTCTTCTTTCTTTCTTTTCTCACTTCTTTCTTTCTTTTTTCTTTCTTATTTCTTCTTTCTTCTTTCTTCTTTCTTCTTTCTTCTTTCTTCTTTCTTCTTTCTTCTTTCTTCTTTCTTCTTTCTTCTTTCTTCTTTCTTCTTTCTTCTTTTCTTCTCTTTCTTCTTTCTTTTCTTCTTTCTTCTTTCTTCTTTCTTCTTTCTTCTTTCTTCTCTTCTTTATCTTTCTTCTTTCTTCTTCCTTCATTCTTATTTCTTTCTTTCTTCTTTCTTTCTCTTTCTTTCTTCTTTCTTCTTTCTTTCTTCTTCTTTCTTCTTTCCGATTTCTTCTTCTTTCTTCTTT
Organism: Columba livia; assembly: GCF_036013475.1. Classification (NCBI taxonomy): domain Eukaryota; kingdom Metazoa; phylum Chordata; class Aves; order Columbiformes; family Columbidae; genus Columba; species Columba livia. Next base: position 458,727 of record NW_027043065.1, read on the forward strand.
CTTTCTTTCTACGTTCTTTCTTCTTTATTTCTTCTTTCTTTCTTATTTCTTTCTTCTTTCTTTCTTCTTCTTTCTTTCCTCTTTCTTTCTCCTTCTTCTAGAAAACAAGAAAGA